>NC_050173.1:29032791-29225291 GCF_008315115.2 Sander lucioperca | reverse complement strand
ATTGGGTGTTTCATCATTGTCTCTCAGGTGTTAAGCCGAGGAGTTCGTCTTGTAACCGGTTGCCTAACAATGGCAATGCTGCTCAGGCCAGTAAGGAAGATGGCAAAAAACTTCAGGTGGAACAGACAGGTGCAAAAGATCCCCTCTCCATCCCACACTATGCTTTTATAACAGAGATGGTGTACAGTACACAATTTAGCAAACCACCACTGTTTATGGAGAAAATATTCAATAAGTTCCATTACAAAATAAGCTCTATCACAGCTATGACAACAACATAGCAATCTGACTTTGTGCATGCTAATGGTTCAAACACTTACAACTATTAATACTACAACAGGGGACCTGTCCTGAATTATTATCAGATAGGGCAGTTTCAGCTCTCCTCTGTGTACCTAGACATTGTCTATTATACTTCACATCAGCTGCGGTCTTCCGTAGCCTGGTGACTCACATAAGGGCCAAATGGAGTGCACATGACTTGTAAACTGTCTTTGGGGATTCCTTGTTGACTCCTTCCCAGTGCCTGCTCGGCTATAACTCCACTTTCATGTCCGTAGGCCGTTCCGTCGTGAAGAGAAGTTCCTCCCTCACACGAGTAAGTGTGGGCAGAGCACAGACCCCCGCCAAGCCTGATAAGGGGACAACAGATGATCAAGGTGGCTAGCATGAACAATCGGTTATCATTTTTCTCATGCCCTTATCTGCACCACTCAGGCCTCCACTTTTGAATAACAAGCATGCTGCTGTGATGTTAACGGCTTGCTTGTTCTGAATTTGCTCGGTTTTGCTCATTTTAAATCTTATCAACACTGTTGGCTACCAAGAGGTTCTGGGGATAACACTTTGCTCATTTCAGTGTCATCAGCTATATGGGTCTATAAACTGGCCACCTCCTCTTTCTGTGTTCCTTTTGTCTATATTCTCATCTAAATCTTCTCACTGACTGCTAATTTACCCCTAGGCAGCTGCTAAGCCTCTCTAAACTGTGTCTGTAATTTACTGGGAACACAGTACTCATTCCATGTATGCCTTAACCTTTCTGCTGTCTTAACCTACCAGATCCTGTTCTGTGCCATGTTTCTCACTCACAGCTGATCTTTGTTTCAACCTTTTTTATTTTTTTATTTTCACGTGACAACACAGGAATGGTTTTGTTGTGTGCCGTGTCTGCACTAACACAGTCTAATTGTTTTGTTGTCACAAAGTGTTGTGTGTATTCTCCCTTCAAGATGACGTCATAGCTGGATTTAAGTCACTAGGCTCGTGCTAAAGTGTGGTGTGTGTCAGTGCCATCCCACCGTAGCACCCCCAGAGCACAGAATTGACCACAGCAACTCCAAGCTTGTGTATTGCCATTAACCACCAATGCTTTTGTTTGTCCCATAGCCATGTCAGCATCCGTGCAGATGATGTAAAAATGTTCCTGTTCTGTATATGTGTTTGTTCTGTGTGGTTAGAGACAATAATACAACACAGCTACCATTATTCATACTGACTTACTACTTAATATCTGCAAAATAACAATTTCTTAAAGTTATTTAATCCGAAAGCTCCCACACATAACACATTTTCATAATTATAACCTTATTTCAGACTAATAGCCCAGATTCTTAATACCTGGGTGTAGTGCACTGCAGAACTGTGCTGCTATGCTCCAGGGGCTAGCACTCAACAGCTAACAAACAAGTCTGTCGGCAACAGATGTCTTCTCAGTAAGGGGCTCCAAAGGGAAATGTGTGGCTCTGTACTCTCCTTTTGAAGAGCTAGCATTTAGGGACATGTGGCAACATCAACCTGTCAACTCTTCTTCTGGTATGATGTCTACTTTGTAGCTTAGATAGCAACAACGACCAAAATAGGGAATTGTTAATTCTTTCATCCCATGGAAGCAAGAGCTCCTGGCTTCTGCTGTGAAATTAATGTCCACCATAGTGCTTTCATAATATGCTGACTTGTTCAGAGCTGACCATTTTTAGTCAGCCTCCTCATTTTAATCAATTTTGTCACCTTTATATTAACCTTAGAGATGTTTGCACAGCAGAAGCTAAATAACTCTTGCCTGGTCACTGTCACTTGCCCTATCACTTTTAGGTTTGTTTCACTTCTCATCTTCCTACCCAATAGTTTTCCTCTGCCGACTTTGAAGTTCACTAATGGATTGTTTTTTCCCATCAGCACACCTCCCTCTACCTCAAGTGACCATTGATTTGACCTCATTGTCTACCTTGACTACTGTTTTACTGATCTTCAGTTACCAGACAATCAGTCTTTGGTCTGTCTCAGCACTCTTCCATGGCATCCTTTCCTTACTGTCTCTTACTAACTATCCTCATTTTATTGAATATCACTGAAAGTTAACAGGATAAAGACAGTTGATAGGGGACCCATGTAAGATTTTTGAGACATAACCTTTGGTTGTTAATGTTGATTCTTTCCTGTTGGTTAAATCACATGGTGACCTTTCTAAACTTAATTGACCCCTCCCTACCCCCTTTCTTTGTTTTACCTTCATCCCCCATTCTTATCCACTCTTTCCTACTTGGCTCTTTGTTCTCCTCTTTTTTTCGGGTGATTTTTCGGCCATGTAGCTCGCAGGCCACCGGCCGGCACTGTGGACGGAGGGGTCCTTAGTCGCCTGCTCACCCCCACCCAGGCCTCACTAGCTAGGAGCAGGAGCGCCGCCGCCCTGTCAGCTGAAGGAACAGATGCTCCAGGTAACCTAGGAGACCATAACAGAGAGGAAGGATGGCTAGACACAGACCCTGGTCCTCTCTACTTACTCTCATTTAATCAGTAGAAAGTCAGCTCCAGTCACTCCCAGTATCACTTCACTAGATCTGAGCTCATATCCCAGTACCCTGCTGCAGACCCTCGTGCTTTTGTGAATGGTGGCCTCTTGGCGGTGATGGTGGAATTACAGAAGTCGCTGCACTGCTCCCTGTGTTTAAAATCGGCTATTGTAACAATCAGCTGTTTATGTTTAATTATAAATTATTTGCAGCAAAGTACACTCATGTGAGAGAGCATACAGTAGTAGTCAGTAAATATTGACACACACACATGCGCGGGTCCAGCTCACATGTGCTCTCAGATCTGACACAATTGGCTGTTGTGTGCTGAGCTGAGCAGGGCTGACTTGGCTGGGAGCATTTCCTTGCATCTGAAGAACCTCAGGGTCCATGCTGGGAGATTTGCTCTAAGCTGCTTACCTGTTGGTTCTTGTTACGTCAGAATGAGACTCTTGTGCTATTGCATGTGTTCTGATAGTGAGACCAGAGGGCTGGGGACTCCAGTACACGTTGCTGAAATAGTAATTACTGGCATTTTCATAGAATATATGGGTTTAAAGTCACACTACTCAAATTCAGTACGTCCCCATTCTGGCACTAGATTTTGGGCTGACAATTTGTAGTAAAATATGCTCTAAAGCCATCAAGGTAGAGTTTTACATCTCACCGGTTGACTTGCATGCCTTACATTTTATGTGAACTGTTTCTGTGTTATGCAACTATGGGAGTGATCTACATTACATAAGGCAGCGGTTGAGGATATACATAGTCCCAGACCCAGCATAGACAACCCGTGATGAATCTCCTGACATACACTGATGAATACTACATTTTTCTTTTTAAGATGGAAATAGCCATACTGTAAAGCACTGACTCACTCCAAAGTTGCAACTGTATTTCCCGTGTTGGTTTTAGGTTGTGGTGTTTATTGAGCGGCCATTACAAACCCATTAGCGGCTATAGATCTTCTGCTAAGTATAGCCCCAGTAGAAAGATGACACATTGCATTAGCAGCAGTATCAGTGGTAGCTCATGGGTAGGGTAAATTTCATAGTCACCATAGCTGCTCAGTGTGCAGTCAGAATGAATTACAAAACACATTTGTGACCAGACCGTGGCAGGGAGAGTTCTTCAGGTCTCAGGATTATCATGGCTTATCCCTCAATCTGACACAGCAAGCTCATAGCCAGTGGCCAACAGCCTTAATTTTCCTTGCTAACTACAGGCAACACTCAAACTCTGTGGTAAGGACAGTTATAGTTATTAAGCAGCTCGACATCAACATTTTACATCGGTTTGTCCTGTTACAATTGAGATTTGTTTGACTGTTGATTGCTTTAGAAATTGTAAGGCAATGCTTGTGCCAGAGACGGATTTGTCTTGAACCGACAAATGTTGCATTTAATGCCTGATCTCAAGTTCGGAGAGTTACATTATGATGGCAGGAAGGACTGAATTAGAAAGATTGCAAGTTACTTACATTTTTTTAGTTTCTTTAACTGAACACAAACAACACTATGAACATTTGTTGTGCGTTTAGTGTACTAATAAATCTGTGTGATATGTGTCGGTGTGTCTTGAACTGTTAGTGGTAGGTTTTGTGTAGTGTGTGCTGTGCTGTGGTGCTTGGTGTTCAGGTTTGTTGTGTCCAGAGGCTTTGGCACCTGTGAAGTGTCTGGTTTATTTGTTTTTCTCTGCTGCTCATGTCTCCTGTAATCTCCAGCCCAATCAAAGCTTCAGAAATCAAGCTGTTGCCTGCCTAAAGTGCTACATCTAACAAATCGCTTTTTTGTGCTCTTCTCCCCATACAAAAACACTTCTGCATTTCTTTCAACCATCATCTGCCCTCCCTTCCTCTCTCTTTCTCTCCCTCTTTCCCTCTCTCTTTTTCTCCTCTCTCTTCATTCTTTTCATTTGGCTTTTTGCTGCTTTGCTGCCCAACTTGGCCGCTTATTACGCCTCCCATTGGTTGTGCTCCCCTGGCCCTGCGATGACTGTGTCCTTTACCAGAGTGTCACCTGTGTCCTCGCTCAGCCTCTGCCAGTCCCCTGCATCCACCACGGGGACCCGTGCGCAGCCGCAGCATTGACCGGCAGAAGAGCAGCATGACCACCTCTGTGTCGGCCGACGGAGCCCTTGACCCTTCACTGGTGAGAACACGTTTGCATCAGACATTTACTAAAGAAATGTATAATGCTGTTAATGATCTGAAGAGGAAGCTTACATTTCCTTCCTGTTCTCACCACCTTAAACTGCATTTTTGTATCCTCAACTATATATGTGTGTGTCTTATATGGCTATGCGAATATAGATACTTAGCATACATGTGAGTATAACGGCAGTGCGTGCGCTAGCTGACAGACTTATATTGTTTCCAAGAGGAGGTCCGTTTGCTTGTGCAGTATTGAAAGGGAAAGATGCGGAAAAGGATTTGATAAGGTTTCATTTAGTGGGTCCAGTCGCTTTGGATGCCTAAATATCAGTGTTCTATGAAAAACCCTGTTATAACATCATATCTGTTTGTTAGATTTTAACGATATTTCATTTGAGAATTTATTAATTAATTTATGATAAAAGTTATGTGGTCAAAAGGATAATGTTGAATTATTTTCAGCCCTGTGTCATTAAGTCAGTTTCCATTTACTCATTGAGTAACCTGACTTTAGATGGTATCTTCTAATCTTGTCCATATTCAAACTACAGCATGATAATGGACACATTTACATTTGTACATATGTGGGACCACACTGCTACAGTATGAAGCAGTAGAAAGTAGAGAAGTTAGACACTGTATATGATCAAAAACAAAATAAAAGAATATTATACAGTTTAAGGTAATTGCCAGGAAATAGTGCTGTCTTTGTAACCTTATTACTTATGCCTTTTTAATCACCAGCAATAGTATGGTTTTATTTCCATAAGGAAAGTTATTGAATTTAATCTAGACTATAAAAACATTTTAGCAGTGGACTAGTGCTGCACAATATATCGTTTTTTATCGTCATTGCAATATCAACTTGCGCAATAAACACATCGCGAAAGGGTGCGACATATCGCAGACACTCAGAGATAATTTTTTTTGTTAGTTAAAAGAAAATATCAGTACAGTGTAACTGTTCTTTTTTTAGTGGTACCTTTTTTTATTCAATTTGTTCAATAAAAGAAATGATTTCCTTTCATTTGTTTTAAATTCAACAAATTGTTGTATTTTAGCAGAATACTGAAAGCAGCAGAGAAATGCAGAACTGAGTACAGTTTAATACTGTCTGTTTATTTATCGCAAGTACTATCGTTATAGCGATATTCAACAATTTCCTAATATCATGCAGCCCTTCAGTGGACACAGATTTAATTGTTGGTAGCAGTGGAAGAGAGAAATACCTTATGACAACACACAGATGTTTTAAGTGCATTCCTTCCGACATTAAAATGGCATTGTTCAGAGAAGTAGATGTCACCAAATACTTTGATTTATATGCACATATCCGGCTACATTTGCCTGTCAAAGTACTATGGCAGGATGCTAACTATAGGGAAATGTTGTTCCTCCAGCTGTTCTTTAAACCTTTGGTAGTCACTCATAATATGAACTTGTTCATACATTGCCAAAATGTTACCCAACTTTATGTCTTAGATGTTCTCATTTGGTGTCCAGTCGTGCCTGGCGCTCTCTCTCTCACAACCTGCCTGTCCTCCTCATCCTCTGTGGCTGTGAAGGGCCTCATTGTCGTAGCATGAGACAAAGGGATCCACAGTGGCCTTATTATGGACAGATCAGACCATGCAAAGCAGACCCCACCCTGACCTTAGGCCCTTAATGTCAAAGGCCTTTGACTTTCCTCACCATTTCAATGTCTTTTTTCTTCCAAATGCACAGATTGGTGTGGAAATAATTGAAATTCACAGCCTATCACTCAGGCATTGCCAGACACTTTGGTTAAAGTGTGTCTTTTATGTCAGCTAAATGTCTGCCTGCCTACAGTGGGCATTAACAAATCATCAAAAGGTATATAAGAAAACAACTTTAAGGGTGCAAACTGTGTAGGTCTTCTGCAAGCTTCCTCCCTTTCATTATTAAAGGATGTTATGAGGGGTTTAGGGTCATGGTGGTAAAGTACAGTGAATGGCTGTTACTGCTGTGTGTTTTTGAGATGACTTCTGGACCCCTCTTTCTACAAAAACACTGTCTATATACTGTTATTGCTCCAGTGGTATATTGACATCAATAGGAAATTAATGTCTTGTCCCTACTATGAAACCGTACACCAATCGCCTGTTTACTGTCCTGCTTTTCCTCCCCATCCTCTCAAGAAAGGGATTATCAAGCTGTGTGACCAAAGCTGAACCACCTTATTATAGGAGCAATTTCTTACATCGAAACATAAAATGCATTGTATCTCATTTTTACTTGGCATTCAGTACTAAAGTCTTGAGAAAGGGAGTGTACTATTTATTTGTGTCTGTCTGAGTGTCACATGGTTGGCCTTGCTGTTCCCTCTGTCGTCATGTTTATGCACCAAACTTAGCACAAGTGCATTGAAAATAGATTCATTAAAACCTGACCCATGGCTCCTTCACACCAGCATTGTGTCAATGTTTGAAATGCCAGTAAAATTAACAGAGGCAGACTTAAGAAGCAGTTAAATGATCCATTTTCATTTCAGTTAAAGTGACTCCGTTATAACAGGCACCCTTGTTTTTGTGAATTCCATCAGGATCAACATTATGGATCACAAAATGATTCATGGGATATATTAGAAAAAAACATACAGTATTTCTACTAACCAAAATTATGTTAACTTTTTCTGACTTTTCACTATTTTTTTGGCCACTTTTCCTAAGGCTATGAGCCCTGATGATGTGTTACAAGTAAATCTTCATGCTTCATTTTAAGGAGTCACAAGCCAAAATGTTGGAAAACACTGGTATAGACCAACAGGTTGTAGTGAGTACTTATTAGGGTTGTGGATTGATCAATACAACTTAGTTATATGATGTAAAATGTTCTATATTCAACTGTTTGAATATAAGAACTTTTTTTTTCTTCTATGACCCAATGATATTTAATTAACAATGACAATAGGAAAACTTAGCATTCATAGGAGTTCTTAGCATGATCCTTGTTCAGTGACTGTCATAAATGACTTCCTCACTTCTGTCCCATTGCTGTGGAACTACAGAAAGACAAGCAGTTTACATCGCCTGGAGGGCAACGTCCCGCCTCCCCATCTACTACCATGGGACGTAACCGTTCACCATCCCCAGCCCCCAATCCAGCCCCAAAGAGGACCCCCTCTCCAACAGCATCCAAGTATGACTACAAGTCTTTTCCAATACAGATTTAGAGATGTTTACTCTAGTATGGATGCATCCTTTCATTTTGATTTCATTATAAAACACAAAAAGACAACTCACACTTTGTTCTTACAGGCAAAATCCTAAGACACGCCCACCCTCACCGAGTGCAATGAAACAACGCCCCCCATCCCCCCAGCCTACATCAGCCAAACCTCCACCTATTCAGAAACCAGCTCTCACTCCAACAGGGGCCCCCACCTTGCGAAAGAGGGACTCCAAGTCCAAGGATCTGTGTCCGGTCCAGGCTGTGTCTCCACAGTCCTCTGATTCCAGCAAGACCAAAGAGAAAGATGGTGAGCAATTCTCAGTGATAAGAATGCAGTTCACAATATGAATGTTTTATTGTACTTATTTAAAATATATCTAACACTATAGAAGGTCTTTCACATTAGTACAAAACATGCAAAACAGGTCCATATAAAGGCAGACTTAACTATCGTGGTCGGCTGACAGATTTTAATTAGTCAGTACCAATATTTGCCAAGGCTGATCTTTATTCTGGCAACCAGGATGTTTGCACTGGTGCATGGAGACATCCTGTCAATTTCAGAGAGGGAAGTGATCCAGCGAGACATCTTTTTCATCTCAACTAAATAAATATTACTGAAGTTCTTTGCCATTGGGGTCCAAACCTAATTACACTCCCAAAAAATATCAGTCATTTCTTTATTGACATTAACTGATCTTGTTTCTAGATCATCACCTATGAATAATTGGATGTCCCTTCATCTTTTGCAGGTCATCCTCCACATATTCATTGTCCACACACCTGTTACATTTAATCTTTACACTATTCATACTGAACCAAGGGAGTGCAATTAAAAGGAGGAAATTAAACAGCGCTCTGGAGCGCAAAAGAAATTGCACTGGGTGGGTTTGCTAAATAAATTGTTACTTTTAGTGTATTACGGTAATAAATTGATACTTTAAGTAGAGGAAAAATAATCCTCTGTGATCATGGTTTAATACTGCTTCAAGGAGCAGTAAGTTTGGTTTCAAGATAATAGAATATTATCATCTGTTTTAATAGACAGATCATATACATAATTGTGTGTGTGTGTGTGTGTGTGTGTGTGTGTGTGTGTGTGTGTGTGTGTGTGCTGCAAACTGACGTGGCAGCAGCTCAGATTGCAACAAATCTCAGTGGAGCAGGAGACTTATTAAGTTCCAGCTGGAGTCACATCCTGTTACAGATCTGTGTTGTTGCTGCTACCACCTCCTGGAGAGACTCATGCTCTGCAAGATAAAATAGCTTAGTAATGGTAATAATACTACATGCATCCGGGCAAAGACTGTCATCTACTGTATCCATTCTAAATTGTTGTAGTTGGCACAGTTTAGGTGAGCTTATTTATCTTTAGAAATGTATGAAAACATAAACTACTTTATTCCTGTATATGTAATTTCATATCATCATACAATATATATCAGGATATGATTAATTGAGACTATTTTTATGATTAAAATAACCAGAGGAGAATTTCTGTCTGTTTTTGATTCATCAACCAAATTAACTAGCTGATTTTTATTTATTTTTTTTATTTTTTATTTTTATCAGATAGAAATCACAATATATTTTTATGTAGCAGTCCTGCTCATCAGTTTGCAACATTGTCTACCAGAGACTAATACACAGAGTAGTTAAAGGCCTAAATACTATTATAAATGAAATAGCAAAATCTCGACGATGGACAAATTGATTTCATCTCATGGTATGTATTATCATATTGCTTAACCTCGTGTACTGTATGTGACTGTATTCCCACGGAGTTCTTTGAAAGAGCACAGAGAAGATCATGTGAAAGTCACACAACTCTGTATCAGGCGGCTTGTGTCTCTATACTGCTCCTGTCTTTCTCTGTCACGGCTAACCTCCAACAGTCAGGCTTTCTCTCCTCTCCCAGTCATCAGTCATTGGAGGGCCAGATGATGTCGCGCCGCGCTCCACTTTATTCCTATGGGTGACGCTGCATTTGTAAAAATGCTGCGCATCAAAAAGCTGGCCGATGGGGCGGCCTCTGGCTCACCCAGTAAGAGCGTTCGCCCCATGTAGGCTGAGTCCTGCAGCGGCGCAGGGTTCA
Organism: Sander lucioperca; assembly: GCF_008315115.2. Lineage (NCBI taxonomy): Eukaryota > Metazoa > Chordata > Actinopteri > Perciformes > Percidae > Sander > Sander lucioperca. The sequence goes on along the minus strand of NC_050173.1, from coordinate 29,215,060 downwards.
AATCCAACCTGCTGCCCTTTGCTGCGTGTCATCCCCCATCTCTCTCCCCCTTTCTGGACTATCCACTGTCAATAAAGGGAAAAGCCCCAAAAAATAATCTTTAAAAAAAAAAAAAAAAAGCTGGCCGATGCCCATCTTTATGCATATTAATCAGTTGAACGCGACGTGACTATCCAATAGAAGTAGAGCACAGGGGAGACTGGGGGAAGTCTCTCGCGGGTCCTTTGTTCTAGACATCCAACAACGTACAAATGAGGGGAGGCGTCACAACCCCATGCTTCAGTCTTGTCGCAAAAGTAGATCCGCAGCGTTAGGTCGGCAGTACATTGAGAAATGGGGGGACAGGGTGACATAAAGTGCTAAACGTATTTTCTATATTTGTCTTTCCATCTTTCAGACTCTAAAGCCTCGACAGGCACTAACTCGGCCGCTGAGGCAGCCAAGATCCTGGCGGAGAACCGCAGACTGATGCGAGAGCAGAAAGAGAGAGAGGAGCAGCTCAGGATACAGAGGGAGGAAGAGGAGAAGTAAGATCATTGGAATTGTTCTATTACAATTTTGTCATCATTTTGTGTATGACAGTGATGCATCAGATATGATAAGAACAAAAGTACCATCGACAACACTAGTAATTATAGTAAAATTGCTCTTAAGGGAATTGTAGTTGTTTGAAACATTTGCCTACAGTAAGTCAACTAGTTTCAACCAGTAAAACACTGCTGGTTATTTTGTTATGGGTATTTGTACGATCAGCATTTTTAGCTAGACATCTAGGCTAAAAGTATCCTGTACTGGTGATACTGACTCCCACTTTTTGACATGTCCACTTTTAGAAATGATCTGCATTTATTTGTGAGTATGCTTTCAAGCTGTTTCTTTACTCTCCCAGGCTGAGAAAGGAAGAAGAGATGCGTTTAGCGGAGGAGGCTCGACTGAAACGCCTAGAGGAGGAAAAGAAACTTGCCGAGGAGAGGAAAATTAAAGACGAGGAAGATGCTCGCCTAGCAGAGGAGGAGCGGGTGAGAATGGCAGAAGAGGAGGCAGTGAGACAGGCCGAGCTCCAGAAGGAACGGGAGGAGGCTGAGGCCAAGGCCCTGGAGGAGGCAGAGAGAGTCCGTCTGGAGAGAGAGCGCATCATGCAGCAGAACCAGCAAGAACGAATGGAGAGGAAGAAGGTATGGATAGACTGATGGAGAATCTTCTCTTTATGTTGCTTAATCATCAAGACCTAGACCAAAATATTTAAGTGATTATTCTTAGTGTTGCCTCATTGTGTAGATCTCAATGAGACACATTATTTACAAAGATATTTGCTCTTTTTCCATTTTAGAGAATTGAAGAGATAATGAAGAGAACAAGAAAAGGGGAGCAAAATGACTTGAAGGTGAGCCACATTCATTCAGCCTGCATAGAACATCATCTACACTGAGTGTATGTTAACACACTGTTTGGGTCTCCTGCATAGAGAGATGGCGATAAACAGGACGATGGAGACGATGGAGATGATGGAGATGATGGAGACGATGGAGACGATGGAGACGATGGAGACGAGGGAGAGGACTATGAAACCCAGAGTAAGTGTTCTCATCCCAGAGCTATCACACTGATGGCAGGTTCAGGATATCAGAGTCCATGAAGATTTATGCATCACTGCATTTTTGAATGTGATATTTTGTCACAGAGAGTGAAGGTGTCTTTCCCTCTTTGTGGTTGTTTGTGTATACTCTACCCAAATGGCTTGTTTGTGTGAATTTACATAATTTTCAACGTGACTTATGACTCCATTGACGTCGTAGGCCAGACAGATGACATCGGCATGGAGGATGACAAAGATGAGAGTAGTCTGTCCTTTGGTGAGCCAGTGGCACAACGAGAGGAGCCCCTGGGCAGCGTGAATGGAAAACCAGAGACAGACGACAAGGAGAATAACAATGGCATAAGCACAGATGAGCCTCAGGCAGTAAGGTACGATAAGAGACAAGATAAAGAGACACTCACAGAAAATGCTCAGAGTGGTGCTGACAATATTGTAATTGTTAACTGCTGAATCGCTTTCCTAACCGTCTCCCGCTACCTTTCCCCCCCCTCCCCTCTCCAGTCCAGTCCCTAAGGGCCGCCTCGTCGAGGGCTCGGAGTTCCTGAATGAGCAGGACTCCGCCAAGGTGGGGTTGGTCTCAGGTCTAAATGGTAAATCCAACCAGTGGAGCTTTGAGGAACTCATTGACCTCAACGTCCACTCCAAGACTCGGCCCCTCATCGAGGCAGAGGACTGTAACCAGGTCTTGATCAACTGTGACGGGAGCTCAGATGGGACCAGGGTAGCCTTCGAGGACAAGGGAACCCCTGTCAACACCCTGCATTCCCCTAATCAGCCCTTAGAAGCTCTGTCAGGTGAGGAATCATTTACACTTATTCGTCTATTAGACATTTTTGACTGTCTTCTTAAAGATAGACCATAATTCTTTCCTCCTGTGTATCTGTAGAGATTTGATGCTGCAGCCGTCACTGAGAATCCTCTTACTGTTGCACTTGTAAAGTTCCTGTCCAGCTGAGCTCCTTAAAAGAAAGTCCTCTACCAGTTCCAAACAGCTTCCTCCTCTTTCTCCTCTTCCTCTTCCAGAGGAAGGAGCACAAGGTGAAGTGGAAAGACCACCCCAAGTGCTACATTTGCACCCCACATTATGAGGAAACAAATATATTAAAACAATTATATATATTAAAAATATGCTTCAGGGAAAGTCCATAAATTCCTTCAACGTGCTCGCTTCAGGTCTCTTTCCTCTTCCTCTTGTGTTTAGTTCTCCAGATTTGTTTTTGTCTATGTTGTGTCCAAATTTGATGACGTTTTTTAAGAGTTGTGTCTTTGTCAGGGGTGCATTTGTTGTAATTTATTAATTTTGGCTTTTTTGTTATTGTAATTATTGTTATTATATGTTTAGTCTTTTGTTTTCTCTTTTATGAGAATATTCCAGAACACATGCACATTAAGCTGTGTGAATTGAATATTGTGAATTAAAGGAAGGAGCGTTAATACACTCTGTTCTGCCGGGGTTTGGTGGGGATAGCATCCCAGGTTTCACATGTGATTCATCTAAATTGACTTGACCGGCTGCTTTTTGCAGCATCCAGCAATATGGCCTTACCATTTTTTCCCAACTTCTAATTTTAAAAGTGTGAATATTATAAATGGCTTTTGCTGAAGCTAATACATGCACAGGTTTGTCCGTCATGTGCTTACACATGGGACTGGATCCTGTATTCATACTTTACTTCACTTCATAGAGCTCTGTCCTCTCAACCCTTATTTTTCTGTCTCCCAGCTTCTCTCACCGCGTGTTTCCTTCTCTGGCCTGTAGAGGGCATCAGGAGCACAACTCCAGCTGTTACATTTAAAGCTGAATAGTGTTGAGATGAATTAACACTGTAGTGAATTGACATGTTCAGTGAAGTTTCTGCAGTTTGTCCGTTAGGGCTCACTTAGTTTTTCTTAATTTTTACATATGTATATAGAATTTATGTTTACTAACAACATCATTGTAATTTACGTCAGAATCTGAGTTGCATTCAGTTTTAGTCTCCTCTCCACCGACTGCATCTGCACCACACAACTATTGAATAACCATAACTGCAACATACTATTTTAACAGGTGAAGTCCATTAGTTTAATTCAAAGCTGCTTCTGAGCTTCTTAAGGCGGTATGTGTTTGTTACTGAATTGACCTTGAATGTTCGGCTGAAACTAAAAATCCGGTTTCCAGTTGTCTGGTTTTAACTTGAGCTGGTACCAACACATCCACACACACTTTTCCATCCATCCCTCTGTCTGTGCGGCCCTTACATTAATTACATTTATTAACCATTAACCGTTTTCCAAATTTTCCAACACACTAGCTGCTACATCCGACAAAATGCATTTCAATTATTTTGTATAATATACAATTTGGCTGTTTCTTTATATATGAAAATACATTTCTACATATATTTAAGTGTTATTGTGTTGTGTATATAATCAGTATTAGGCAAATTAAGCCATGTTTAGGAGTGGCGTCAGGATGTGGATAATTGAAGTCTCTATGTGGCTGTGCTGTAATACGTTAGGTTTCTGTTCGACTCCTAGCCTGCGACAGTGTAGTCACGTTACATTTGGGCAGCCTGGAAAAATTTACATACAGCCCTCTTCCACATGAGGTCTGCAAAAAACTAGGGGCCAAGTGGTGACCCATTATATGTTTCTCAAGATCTGGTGTGTGTATGCGTGTGAAGGCTTTAGCACCATATCCCCAAGCCCTGATTCTGAATATTGCCTCACAGAGACTAAACAAGTTGACATTTTGATGGTGAGTTGTTACAGCCCTCAGCAACATGTCTGACCCATGATCAAAGTAAAGGCTGTGCCTCTTTATGATGCTTTTAATGTCCTCAAAATATGTTTTATAATATGTCAAAGGATGTGAGGATGTTGGATAGTTATGGTTGGCATGTCAGCTCAGGTCTTAACTTTGTAGTATGAGGCAGGGCACATCCACCAAACAAAATATGACACGAGTCAGACTTTCTTTCTGGCTCTTCTGGATATTTCATGAACTGTAATGAAATCTTGAAATTCCCTGTGCTTGAATAGTCCGAGCACAAGGTTTGTGGACCTTGACCTTGATTTTTGCCTTGTTCTCTGCTGGTTAACTAAAATATCTTTGTACATAAAGACTATGGGCTTTAGATCTTAGCTTTGATTAATAAGCTCAAAGAATGTAACAGACTACATAAACCGTCCACTATTATTTACCATGTCTCTCAGAGCTGCCCGCTTTTTGACTTTCATCTATTAATCAGTTAGAAAACATGACTCTTTGCACTGTCACAAATTACTCTCTATGTTTAAAAAATGGTTACCGAGGAGTAGCTTTACTGTACAGACTCGTAGGAGAGTTGTGTGATATTCTGGACAAACAGAAAAAGTAATTTGTCTCATTTGTAACCCAAAACTTGCCTATACCCAAACCTTTCCTACTCCTTCCACTCATGAGTAGCACCTGTTGAGGGGCTGTTGTAGCTGCTGCTTGAACAGATACTGTATCTATTCCAGGTCCCGCTGCATCTTTGAGGGCTTGAGTACAGAGCTGACTGCTCTTAGTCCTCAACATTGTCTGTAACAATAGGATAGAACGGTGCCTTAGATTGAGATTTAGTATTTTTATTGTGTCACAGTTAACTAAGAAAGCTTGTCCTTACCTCGGCCTCGACAATCAGTCTACCTGACATGGGCGACTTTGTGAATATGAATATTTCTCTGGAAGATTTACAAACCTAACAACGCCCTGTCCACAAGTAATATTTGTACTGTAAATATATAAGTGTACTGAGATGATACAAACTGTTAAAACAAATAAAGTCTTGCAAAAATACTCCTTTGCCATGTTTTTAATTTCTCGCTGTAGAGAAATAAGAGACTTCACATCACTTCCTCCTTTTATTCTTGTTTTACATTTGACTTCACTCAAAGTCTTGATTACACAAGCAGTTTCAGCATCAGTCTCAAAGACCTACTTTTAAAGTCACTCTAAACATTTTTGAAAATTCTGATAATCCGTTCCAACGTGAATGTAACTGATGATTACTTAAAGCTGGTATGTATAAGAAGCAGTATGCAAGTAAAAGCTTGTTATTCTCTGAAATATTCCAGTAAGGCACTAAAAAGGCTTTTGTCTCCTAAAGATGCACAAAATCTGGATTAGATTAGGCTAATAGTGCACATCACAATCCCACAAAAATTCTGTTGCCATATTAGTATCCAACACTGAAACAAGTTGCAATGATGTATATGTAGATAAATGAGTTAAGCTAGTGCATCTTTAGTTGAAATAACTTCTATAGTCTGTCAACCTTATAAAGAGAAGTTTCACCAAACTTGACATTTTTATGCTAATTCAGAAACGGAATAACATTTCTGTTGAGGTCTCAATTTCACTCACCAAAAATAAAATGTTCTTTTGCAAATTAACAGTCTAAAAGTCAGTGTTGGTGCAATTCCACTTTAAACAGGTATTCTTCTGCACAGCTGATTGTGCAGTTCACAACTTCTTAGCACAGTCGGGGCAGTGGATGTGATCTCCATTGATGACAAAGCGCTTGTTGGCCAGCGAGAGGCAGCACTTCTTGCAGTTGAAGCAATACTCATGCCAGGAGTATCCCTCATAGTTCACCACATTGGTGCCATGGCCGAACCCTGCGGAGACAGAAGGACATCTGTCAGTCAGCAGCACAAGCAATTCAATTGTGCAGGATAGAATAGAAAATACAAAATAATTTTTTCATTAATACCACCATTCTGTATTCTAGACAATCATACTAACAAAAACATCAGTTTATGCTGCCCTGACCTGTGATTGGGTTCTTGCATCCATGGCACTTCTTGGCCACATCGGTCTTGAAGCAGTCCACGCAGTAAACTTTGTTCTCGTGTGAAGTGAAGCGAGCTCCTGCCAGAGTCTTACGGCAGGTGTGGCACACGAAACACTCGGAGTGCCAGGGCTGGTCCTGGTAGCTGATCCCTCCAGAAGAGATGGGCTTTTTGAGGGACAGAGAAACACTCTGATCATAATCTCAAACACTACAAGACTGGAATGGCATTCATTCTGTTGAAAGTGAACTGTCTGCACCACAGTTTTATTTTGTAAGGACAGGACACTGTGCTTGTACCTGCTTGCAGTGGAAGCACTTCTTGGCAAACTTCTTGTCATGGCAGGGAGAACAGTAGATGTCATCACCCTTGGTCAGGAAGCTCTGTGTGCGGATCGGCTGCTTGCATTCAAAGCAGGTGAAGCATTCCTCATGCCACACCTTGTTCTTGTACTCCACGTTTTGGGATCCTAAAACATAAAAGTAAGTGTTATGGTTTTTTTAAATCATTTTTTCCACACTGTATGACAATAACGTATCCTTCATCAGCTTGTAACACATGAGAAGCTTTTTGATGCTGATGCTGAGTGAAGTATCCAGGTTTTTGTGGTTGCACCTTTCCCACAAATAGAAATATTCTAGATGTTTTGTGCATGATTTTTACACATTTCTCCAAATGTAATATATCTGGTATCTTTGGAAACTTTGGGATCACCAAAGAGAGGTTGAAATGGAGGTCAGGAAATAGCAATATAAATGCAGATTGAATCAGTAAGAAAAGATTGCACAGATTTAGTCAACCTAAACTAAGTGTTGAATGTTAAGAAGCCCTGAATAATATCAAACCCACCTGGCATGACCACCTTGTAGCAGCCCTGGCACCGGTTGCCATCCTCCCGGGAGCCACACTTGCCACACATTATCTTGCCATCATCCCGGGCACTGAACGGCTCGCTGGCCAGCGGCTTGTAGCACTTGGCACAGCGGAAACAGTCCTCATGCCAGTAGCGGTTCTTGTGGTGCAGCTCCTGAAACACAGAGAGGCGACTCAAGGTGAGCAGAGGTGCCCTCACTAGTTAGTCCTCATGCAGACCTCAATAAAGAGTTTGTTTACTCATCATGTGGACTGAGGCTCAGGGCCAGAATACAGAACAAGCCCATGTGGCAGCCATTGAAGTGGAGATGAAGTGAACTGGGACATGGTGAGCCATGAAGGAGTTAGGGGACTTAGGTGGTGCAAATGTGATGTAAAGTATTTAAGCCTCATTAGTAGTAATGACACATCTTTTTCACACATTCAACTGCCTGTGATAGAGTGGTGAGAGTATTTTAGAAGCAGCCGGATGACAGACAAGCTGTATAACAGCTTAAGACTGAGAGCTCTGTGAACAGATAGATACATCCTCACTTATTATCTGTGTTTGTATTAATCCAATAACAGCCATAGTAGATATCTTAAAATTCAAGGTGGATAGGTCATGGTAAGAAAAAGCACATGTGATCAATGATCATCAATAATGGCTGAATTCTATTCATTCTCTGCTGGCTCACTGTCACAGTGTCATGGCTTAAAGGGACACTTGAATAGAACAGAGCCATTGTTAGTGTAATTACACACAAGTCAAAATGTCTGCTGAGGAAAAGGCCTATGAGCAGACCATACATCTACTGACTTGTTTTTGGTCAAAGTCAAAAAGAGTTTCCGGTGTTAGGTTCTCTCTGTGTCACCAACACACTGATAGATGCATGTGTGTTTAATGTGACATCAGTATAAGTATTTATTCTAATGTTGTCCTTGGAATATGTAGAAATCCATAGAGACAAATAATAATTAAGAAGCTACTTATATCATGATTACTGACAAAAGTTCAGGTTATTTTTTTTTTTTAGGTTAGGTTGTTTTTTTTATACGATGATGCTATCAAATGTAAACCACACATCTCTAAATTTGATTTAGACATTTTAATATAAACTGAAGTATAAGTAAGTGTTGTTAAGTGTTCCTTTATGGATTAAGAAAATTCACCTTGTAAAACTCAAAAAGTACATTTGCTGTACCTGCAATTTTCAGAACATACTGTATACATCTTTGGGTATTTTCACAAAAACCAACAATCAAAAAGTGACTTAATATATGAATATGGCATACTGTACAAATACAGTTTAGACACCAAGTAAATTATTCAATACTGTTAGTTTATTAACTAGCTACAATATAAAGCATGATAAACAAACATGTTTAAGTTAACATTTCTGTTCATCATTATTTTTTTGTTTATTCTTAATTATACATTTTTTTGGTCACTCTCTTCATTACTCATTCATTCTTTTTCTTTCACTCAGACACGTGTTTTTTTCACCTTGGCGTCAGCACCGATGGGGCGTTTGCACTCTGCGCAGGTGTTGGCACAGAGCTTATCAAAGCACTTGGTGCACACATGCTTTTCGTCCTTTTTTACATATTTCTTCCCGTGCAGGTTGTCCCGGCAGTAGTAGCAGTCGAAGCGATCAGTCATGGTGGAGCTGAGATAACTCCTGGCACCTGCAGAAACATGAGAGACTATCAGACTTGCACATCTCCTATCCTCCCTACATGATGTTTCTTTGAGACACCTGATGGGGACAGTGTTGCCTTTTCTAACATACTCATGAATCTTTGAACAATGCAAGTCAATGAATAAATTTATTTATATCACACTTACAACACCATATAGTTGATTTAAAGTGCTTTACAGCTCAGAGACAAAACCAATCAAAAGAAATTAGAAACAAAAATGAGCATTAAATGACTGGAGTTTGGTGAACAGCACAATTGTGCCCAAGGCAGATACTGTAAATCGGACCTCTGTACCTTAAAATGCAAAAAAACCCAAATATGTGCAGAAATCAGACAAAGTATATTTTACGTGTTTTCCCTTTAACATTAGTAAGACACAGTGAGATGCAGCTCTAACAGCAGCATACCAAACTAATGAGAGAAGTGTGAGTGAGGTTAAAAAGCAGCCCACAGATGGCTGCTTGTTGTCTGCTTGCTTTCTGGCCTGCAGACGTTTTATCAAGCTCTCCCTGGAAAGCTTAGGTCATATTATTAGACCGTAGGGCTCATTCCCCACATTGAAGACCTCCTTCCCATGAGTCCAGCCCACACTCTTTCTCTTTTTTCTGCATTTTGGCCAGGTCATTTTATTGGCTGTTAGTGTAAATCCCAAGTTGCTTCTTCAATCATCAACATTCCTGCGTTCCCATCACAGGCGGTGTCCACTGGGAGCCAACAGAGTAGTTTCCTGGAACAACTGTGCATATGGGTGGAGTGTGGATGCTTTATCTACATCACTTCTCTCTCACACAGGATGTCATGGTTTCAGCAGCTGAGCAGTATGTGAACTTTAGCAAAAGTGATTCATATATCGTTTTAATCCGGTAAGCACAAATGGAGGAAACAATGGGTGGAATGGCCTTGTAACCATAGGGACAAGGAAAATATTTATGAAAAGGGACTGCAGCTATTTAAGTGGGATGCGGTAAACAGCCGTGTGACAGAGATGAGCCTCCTGGAGCGTGGTATGTGCAACTGGTGTGTGTGTGTGTGTGTGTGTGTGTGTGTGTGTGTGTGTGTGTGTGTGTGTGTGTGTGTGTGTGTGTGTGTGTGTGTGTGTGTGTGTGTGTGTGTATGGATAATTGGGGGAGGAGTTTCTATCTGCAGCTGTGCTCCAGGGATAAAGACTGGACTGAGGACTGAGCCATCACACGCCCCACTCTGCCTACACTCACCTTTCTTGTAGCATTTAATGGAAACTAATGCAAGAAAACCCCGCCCAGTCCAACACTGTCAAATCACACACAATGCTCGGGTCTCATTACTGAGCCCAGCCAGCACAGAGATCTATTTTAGACATGGACTCACTATTTAAAGCATTGACCTTCCAGAGGGGACAAATGGAGACAGATGCAGAGTGATGGCTACTGGGACTATGGAGCTATTGTGGCTTCAGTTGAGACGTGTCCAGTAACTTTAATCTTTTGTTACAAACAGTGTGACAGCTGCCCCTTGTCAAATAGACGGGGTATGTACCGATGCTCAGCTGTGGAGGGGAGTGGAGTGTACCACTGGGGTCCCTTTGGGGAGCAGGAAAGGTCAACGTGAGCCCAGTTTGAGAGGTGAGTCAGAGCTGTGTGAGATGATCAAAGGCAGAGTGACCCCGACAGTAGATCAGCCAAAATCAACAGCTACACTGTCAAAACTATTTGTTCTCTCTAGGAAGTAGGCCTCCTGAAAAATCATGTCATTTTAACAAAATCACATCTTGTTATTATGCTGATTTGGAGAAAAAAAATCACTGAATTACAGCAAAAGATTAAAGAATAATGCAAACCGTAGAACAGCCTGTTCTTTAGCCTTTCTCCAACATGCATCAACAAATAAAAAATAGAAGAGAGCTCCACATATTTCTACAAGGTGCCACCATCATAAAACTACAACTACTCAGTTAATTTTTTATTTTAAAGATTATTTTTGGGCATTTTTAGGCCTTTATTGACAGGACAGCTGAAGAAACAAAAGGGCAGAGAGAGGGGGAATGATATGCAGGTCGGAGTCAATCCCGGGCCCGCTGTGTTGAGGAGTAAACCTCTATATATGGGCGCCCGCTCTACCAACTGAGCTATCCAGGCACCCAACTGCTCAGTTTATTTAACATCCATTTGACTGGAGAAAAGAATTCAATCATCCACCCCATGAGTACGATTAAATACTTCCTTAAACTTATGTGCTCATTATAATGAACTTCATCTGAAAACATCATTTGGTTTAGTTTTCATCTAAATGAAAAAATACTTTTTCAGGCTTATATATATATATATATATATATATATATATATTCTCCCCAACCAGAGAAGGGGAAGTTTTAGATTTTAGATTTGGACATTCAAGCATCATAGCTCTTCATTTTGCTGCAAAAGGTTGTTTGAACATGTTACTGAACACATTAACAAGACATCAACAAATGCTCCAAAAAGCTGAGTGGACCATGGAGCTTAGATTATATTGTTACATATTGTTACACATTTCAACTTCAGCCATCCGTATTGTATAAGCACTATAATAAAACCCGGAACAATTGAATCCTTATCTAGTGAAAAATATGCAAATTTCAAATTGGTTGAGTTTTAAAAGAAATAGATCAACTGAATGATTTAGTGTACCTTTATGGGTAGAGACAATGCTCCTACTTCTCAAGCTAAAATGCATGCATCGTCACAAAGATGAAAACAAGGCTGTTTTTCTAAGCTCATGAAAAGTCAACATTTTCACAGGGCAGCAATATCATGTTAAAAACCGTTTTACAAATTCAGTTGAAATATAGAACAATTCTTCCTAAGTTTCAAAGAGGCATGGCAATAGCAGACACGTTTTACATTTTGCAGCTGATTACTGATAACACATTCAATAACTTATTAATTTAGCATCCAATGTTGGCACAAGCTTTTTTTTAATAATTTTACCTGAGTGTCTGAAAGTCATGATTCCAGTCAGAAGGAAAAGAAGAAGGAGAAAACGAAGACAATACAGGGACAGGAGGTGATGGTAGCATCCACAGAGGGTCAAACCCAGAGCCCCTAAGCCTTGGTATGTTATTGGGGGGCTGTAATATACCCCTCTGTGACCCACACACACCCCCGATGTCCAAATCCAACCCTGACCCTCCACTCCTTTTAGGGTATGCATTAAAGAATAGAGTGGATGACAGAGAGTATGAGGGGTAGATTAGGTGATAGAGATTGGAATCCACTGCTGTAACATCAGTAAAAAATAGGTTTTTGAATGATGGCCCCGAGGGATAATAGATACTCCCACTGCCCCAACATAAACTGTTTTGTTAGTGTTCTGGACATGTACAGAAGAAATGTTGGATCACTTAACAACATAACTTAAAGGGATGACTCACAGGAGGAGCAAGTTGATATGATTGACTGAGCTGAGGAGAGACAAAGTGTGGTGGAGTGTTCATGTCTCATGTCTGTGTGTATACATAAATACTCTATGTCAGACTACAATGTCATATACTCTAAACTAAAGTGAGCCAGAGCAGAATATTTTAAAATGTCAGTGATGATTTTTTCTCTCTGTTATCTTTTAGTGATTCTTATTCCAAGAGAGAATATTTCCTTTAAGCTGCAGGAAACACCAGCTGCGTTCCTCAAGTAAAAAGACGTCATGAATACGCTCCTCTCTCAAAAACTAATGCTCTCACAGTGCATCAATACTCTATCAGACAATAGCTATAGCTGATGTCAAGGTTATAATTAACACATTTTAAGCCATACTTTAAAAAGTTCCAAAGTCAATATTATAAAATGCAGCTACATACAACTAATAATGGAAATCATCTTCTTTGGAGCTTTAACAATCCAATCAAAAAGCCCAGGTATTTTATAATGCATGTATTTAAACCTGCAATAACAGACTGAAACAAGCTGTGAACACAACACTGACAAAGTTGATATGGGGAACTTGTGAAAATGTGCAAATTTGCACATCCAGCAGGCACAAAGCAAAGAAAGCATTCAGTTACAATAAAGTTGTGTTGCTGATCATCTGATAAGTGTCCAAGTCCAATATTCACACTGCTTTTAGCACTGTTTGTGGTCCTAACAACTCCTGAGGGAAATATCTGGCTCTTGAGCTACTAAATGCTCCACTATGTTTACCAGCTAGTCGCTAACTGTGTCCGTTTGCTCTTTGGTGCTGAGCAGGTAGTGTGCAATGAGTTTTGGGCATGAAAACCAAAACATGAGCTGAAAGAAGCTAAAAAGTTCTGCAGAGCTGTGGGGTACTGATAGTATATATGGGTTCTGATTGGGTTGAGAGGAGACTGTAAGCCTCAAGAGACAGGACATAAATGCGTTAGACTCATGATACTTTCACTGGCCTCAGTTAGGAGACATAATACTTTCCTTCTAAAAACTCATTTATTTACTGTATTAAATAAATTTCTTCATATGTCAAACATAACACAAATCAATGCAACTGTGTGTGTGCATGCATGCGTGCGTGTGTGGTTGTATAAAGGGCATCTGGTTGTAATTACAGATTTGAATTGGGTCCATTACCATGGAGCACAGCACTGCATTTGTCCTTTTCTAATATGTCACCCAATTACTCTAAAACCACAAAGACTAATTAATGAGCAGGAAGGCGCCATGACTCCCAGTCTTTAAAAACCTCTCCATTCCACTCTGTGTTACATCAGGACATCTGGTCCTTCTCCTCTATTTCTTTGTACTTGCGTTAACACTTAGACTGTTCTTGTTTCAAATGTTTTAAATGTCTAACCAGATACTTTGTTCTTTCCCTCCATTTCACATCTCCCCATGATGCATTTCTCTCTGGTTCCATCATTCGCAGTGTTGTATTAATGGGGATTGATGATGATGTTGAATCGAAAACATATAAGGAGGATAATTAGGAAATAAAATGTGTGAACATCTTACCATTATATTTTATTGGGCAGCAGCATTCAGCAAATACATGTGCATAATGCAGAATAAAGTGCTTAAGGCATCATAATCTCTCTGTGTTGGTTAAGCTCACTCATGGTTCATTCAATTGCCATTTCATTCATCTGATAAAACACATGTACACCAAAAGTCCAATGATAGAAAAATGCCAAATTTTCCACTCAAAACTATGTATTACATGTTTGCTAGACTACTATTAAGTTGCTAAATGAGCATTTTAATAGCCAAGAGGCAACACTGAGCACACAATTCATGATATGCATTGCATCTCACAATAGGATGTATGTAAGAGAGCATATTACAGTCTGTTTCCATTAGTGGCAAAGACCATTTTAAATGCTCTTTTTTCAGAGATGTCAAATTAGACACATCACCAGCTACATATTTAAACGGGATTCTCTTATTTGGAAATACTATATTTATAGTTTTGTTTATTGTTCCAAATGATCAGGAGGAGTTCTGCTCTATTAAAAGCGAGGCTTTGGAGGTGGCAGGTTGGGAGGTGGGCAATGCATTCCAGCTATGTTGTCTATCAGGGCAGCAGTCACTGGGTGGAGTTAACACCTTCACCGGATGAGACTGTGAATACGCAGCACTATCTGAAACCAGATGTACTTTATATTAGTCCTGTCAGAACATCAAAACAGGATGAAAATCGATAAACAAGCCCTGCAGAAGCCCATCACCTCTCGCCTCTGTAACTGGTAGATTTTGGGCTTGCCGGCACAAAGCAACAGTAAATCTGGCCTGTACTTCCTGAACAAATTGCTCAGTGTGACTGGAACAACAGTCCACACTCGCTTCACTGTTACCGCTGTAACAGCAACAAAAGCCTTAACGTGTCTGAGAGCTCATATCGCAACATGACCTCTCGCCCTGCACATCCTTGTGTCTCAGTCACTCTCCAAATCTGGTTAGTGGGTAGACAGAGCAGTAGACTGAGCCAAACTATCTCTGTCAGGGAAACGGTGACTCACACCATACGCACAAACAGATACAAAAACACACTGACAATACACACACTCTCATTTGTCTGTATTACAACACAGACATAAGGTCAGTGAGTGACTGAAGAAACCAGGGTGTGGCTGCAAGACCCAGACACATTGAGGTCAAATATGTGTGGACAAAAGGGCACAAGGGGAGCTCTATCAACACAGTAACACTCCTGTCCAAAGGATATGGTTTGAGTGTTGCTAACACACACACACACACACACACACACACACACACACACACACACACACACACACACACACACACACACACACACACACACACACACACACACACACACACACACACACATACACACACACACAAGCACTTTCAGATAAAGCCTTCACTGTAGGCCAGGGAGCACTTCAGCGCTCATTGTTTTCACATGACTCCAGCCTCTAAACACAGAAAAAGCCTGTCTCTCCTGCTGATGTGTGGAGCAATATTTTTAAGTAACATAACTGTATGCTTTACTATAGCTTTAATGTGTCAGTAAGCATGCACATAAAACATCCTAAAACATCCTAAAACATATTCTTGATAAATTCTGTGACATGTGAGTTCTTGCATCACTCAAGTTTTCAGCTTGTAGATGAAATGGTCAAACCACAGAAAGACACATTTTTTGAAAAGGCCATTAGTAGTGGAAAATAACCAAACAACTTAGTTCATAGACTGAAGTTCTGTATTTACGTTAACTTAAGGGTAATTTTTATTACAATTAATTATTTTAATTGTATGCTACCTTATACTTGCACTTTTGTACTCTATTACAGTGATCTAACAGCTATTGTTACTAGATACCTGGCAGAATAATTTGATCATTAGCCTCTAAAATATGATGATTTCTAATGGACTTAAAGGGGAACATCATTAAATTAAGAATTCCAATGTGTTATTCCCATGGCCAAGGAAGGTTCGATCAATATTTGTGAACATGAGCTACTCTCGCCAAACCAGAGAAGTTAAGTCTCCATAGACAATGAATGGGAGACAACAGACCCACAGAATGTTATTTTTCCTTTTTTTTTTTTTTTTTTACATCCAAATGAGTTGTTTTCCATTATAGTGTTCTCAGTTTTGAACAGAAAATGTCCCCATATACCCAGACGTTCCCCTGGATGCTCTCAGTGTCATCTATAACATCTTATTAGTTGTTTATGGAGCAGACTATACTTTATACCTGATGACATCCCAAATTTGAGTTTTAGCACTAGTTTTTGGATTTGGTAGAGAGTCTTAAATCATAGGAATAACATGTATACATTTTGAAAATGGGTGTACCCTTTCAAGCCTAAATGTATAGTTCAAATCAGCTCCAACTCAATCAACTACAAAAGTAAAATGCTGTTTAGCACTTTTACTTTTGATACTTTATTTATTTATTATTACTTATTTTTATTTTTATAAGTAAATTTTGCTGATACATTATGTGTATTTTGTACATTTACTTATAGGTAACATTTTTAATGTAGCACTTTTTTACACGTTACAGCGTAAATGTATTTGCACTGTGTTATTGTGAAGGAGTACTTCTTCCACTACTATATAAAATCATGAACACACTCGCTTCTTCTCTTTTCAAAATCTTACTGTCCATGAGGCATCCAACCCTCTCAGTCTCTTTCATTCCCTCTTATTGTGGCTCTTGAGGTCTCCTCATTTCTGTCTCACTTTCTTGTTCTTTTATTCACAAAGTAATCATCTGCAATTCAGCTGAGGCTGAGGAGCAGTTCGACATCCACTAGAGAGAATACTGCCTCCACTCAGCTCGCTCAGACAAACAAGCGGCATTGCCTATTTAGGAGTAGTGTGCCGGGCTGGTGAAAGCGCTGTTTCATCAACTCGGTCCTCTACACTCAGACACACCCTCTCTCTCTCTCTCTCTGTCTCTCTTTCTGTCTCTCTCTCTGCTCCATTTGCAAGAATAAAAGGCATGATAAAACTGTCCTCTCAACAAAAGCATGTCTCTGCCTGAGTAAACTGCAGGCATCAAAGCTCCCAGTCTCCTTTTATTGTGGCAGATGTCCTGCAGCTCGTCTGATGGAGAGAAGGCCTCACAGGCACTGACATACAACAGCTTCATAGAAGAGTGATATGAATTATACACTACATACCGGCTTTATGAATGAATAATCTGTAACAGCGCTGTTGGATTTGTACACTGCTTTTGTGCTGATTTTAGATCAAACATTTAAAATAAAAAAGACTAGTCTTTAAAGTGATTTATACATTGCTGCAACAAAAAAAGCACTAAAGAAAGAACAGCCTTTTAAAGTTGAAAGTGGGTTTCTTCATTACTCAGGGAAATACAAAGTTTTTATGGCTTTTGAAGGTTGGTGAAGTCATACTGGAGCCACAAGGAGGTCCAGTGTGCCAGAGAAAGGACGGTAATCTCCAGGTCTCTTTAATGACATCATGCATTTGGATTGGCAGCTGCCCAAACCAGAAAGGGACAAGACGCTAAGCTGATGTATGTTTTAACAATTTCGAGCCACACATGGTGCCTTTGGGCTCTACTGTTCATTATACAGATGCCAGCGGTACAATAATATTATTATTATAACACATCATTTGATCTACAAGATAAGTAGCTATAGATCTGATACTTCTATTAGTGACTGTTTGTGCTGGAGTACATTACATTGCCAGACATTACAGTATGAAGGAGAAAGAAGATGGAAGAGTTATTCAGATCCTTTACCTGAGTAAAAACAGCAACACCACACTACGGAAATACTTTATTACAAGTAAAAGTCACACATTCAAAACTTATATTTATAAATCTATATTAATGGATCATAATTAGTGATGCAATAACATGTAAGTATTGTTTTAATGCCGTATCTTCATGAGTTAGCAAATTTTAATTGCTTTTTTTTGGGTGGTTTTGGCTGTAACAGTGAATCATATTTTATAAAGTTTTGTTTGAAGAATCTTAATATGAAAAGTAGAAGCAATTTACAGCTGTTTTATAGAGTGAAAAGTACGATAGTTCCCTGGGAAATGTAAAGTAGAATCAAATTAAAAATCACTCAATTAAGTACCTCAAAATTCCCCAATATGCTGTTTGGTTTTTAACAACGACATCTTTTTTCACTTTAAGAGGAAATCAAGAACTCACTGACACAGACAAAGGTTTATTCCTGGAATAAAAAGCTCAGAAGTGAACTTGTTCCGGTAAAAATATGAATATTAACATACAGGGTATAGTCCAAAATACGTGCAGTGCCAAACAAAGTGCATCACCTGTTGCACAGCGCAACACTGTGCCCAAAATGGCCAAGTGGTCTATAAGAAATTTGTCGCACATCTCAGTATTTTCCAGTCAGGACCCTCTGTGTGTAAGTCAGGATGTAACTGACTCGGGTTATGTCGGAAACCTTCACTAGATAAGATGAAAGCAACAATTGCGCATTTGACATAACTGTACCTAAATGCACCAAATAACCGGCTTGTGATAAACTGCCTCTGTCTACCTGTTAAGTAAACTGAGCAGCTACCAGATACTCCGAGTGAAACACAGCTGTGGTTTTGGACTCACCTCTTCCAAAGCGAGCAGATGAGATGTCTTTCACTCGACACCAGCAGCAGTGTGTGTCCGGTGGGTTTAGCCGAGAGGTAAAATCTGCGGAGGCAAGGCAGCTTTAAAAGACAGAGGTGGAGCAGGGAGAAAAAAAAACTGCAGGACATGAGCCAAACCTCTATAAACTCTCATAAACAATGACCTCATCCAGGAATTTACAAGTAAAATTCTCATTGGCCCTTCACTCGAAGCAAACGGGATCACGAAGCAAATAAAGTCATAACTTTTCTGCATCAACGAGCACGGAGACTCAAAAATAGCCTGTCTGTGTTAGAGGCAGGCGGTGCAGGAGTATTCACTTATTATATTGATCAGCCTTACAATATTTTAACATTTCTGCTGTTTACAAAGATGGACAGACTTGTTAAGTTGACACACGTTTGTCCTTCTGTATTGGCCTCACTCGTCTCCTTCTTTGGTAATGAATAGAGGAATTACATCCAGATGACTCATTCTTAACCCAAAAGTAAATACAGTACATGCAGCCTGTAAGCATAACCCTCAAAGTGAATCCATTACAATGACAAGTGGATGATGAAATGCCCAAAACGTGTTTAAGCTTTTATATTAACTATGTCATTGCGAATAAACAGCTCTTTGAGCTACATCCACAGTGTATCCATGCGTGAGATAAACATCTGTCTCTAAGGTGAGAGTTTGTTTGTACAGTTAATATGAAGACATGAAGGGAAGGTTTTAAGGTCATGTCTGTTGTGTTTAAGGGGGATCAGGCCAAAATACGGCTTCTTAATAAGTACATGCTGGAACAAGAAATACTGTATGTCTTCTTCATCTGCTAATAAAAAAGCTTTCAATTGGTTACTGTAGGCTACATGACTGTACAATGACCTTTGCCCCCCCCCCCCCATATATCTACCTTCATCTGCTATTGTAAAACAGGAGTGTAATTTGTCTTATACAACTAGACTTTTTGCTTGATTTACAGTTCAGCTGAAAGACAATTGTCTACTCAAGCCAAAGCAAAGTGGCTCTTTAAAACTACTATTTCCTCTCTGGACTGTAACTCCACCATACAGACATTCTTGAGCGGACTGGAGGGAGTTGTGCCCATATTAGGAACATGTTACCTGACATCTGGCACAAATTGTGCCTGGGTGAATAAAATAGCACCGTCTTGGCTGTGCAGGAAGGGTGCGGCTTTCATATCAACACCACTCTGCCCCTTTATTTTGGACGGATGAGTGAAATGTGTCATCAAAATTTGTTTATTTTTATTTAATTTGTTTGTTTGTTTTTTGGGGGGGGGGGGGGGGGGAAAAGATTTTAGTTTAGATATTTTTTGGTGTATTTAATCATTGAGAATAAAAAGTAACAGGAAAATAGTAGATCAATTTATGTTTTTTAAGCTTGATGAGTGTTTGATCAAATTGGGAAAATAAAATGTAGTTATTAGAGCAAGGTGCATATTTCACATGCCTCCTTAGAATTAAAAATTAATTTATTCCATAAAGACAGCATGAGAAGATGTCATTTAGCTCTAACATCACACACTAGAGAATGTTTGACACATCCAGGGTCATAACAGAAAACCCTACCCCAGAGTTAACCTACAACAAGGAATAATCCATGCATTTTTATTCACAGGTCTGGACTGGAAGTGATTCCTAACCTTTTAAGCATAGTCTCAAATGAAAGTGTCTACCTGTGAACAATCGTAGCAACTTGCTTATGTTTACAAGTTCACCCCTAAAGTGTTTTTTTTCTTCTTGGGTTGTTTCTATTGGACTTTTAGAGGCCTGAAGAGATACAACTATCCAGTGTTACATAAGAAAAAAAAAGAGAAGAAATACTATATGTATTGTCTTTTCCTGCTTATCATCTCACAGGCTTACACGTTCATCTTGTGACCCTTTTTTGGGGCTGTACCTCCATGTTGGAAACCACTGCACCCCAAATATTTGAGGTTAACTCTGACCAGCCAGTCCCAGTCTAAGTTGACTTTATCCAAATGGAATATTTGACCATCTTTAATAGCGTGGAGGCTTGGGCTACCTGCCACATTTCAAGGCTATGAAGATTATAAACCTGTTCTTAGCACAATGTTAAATTCCCAGATTTATGTAACTCAAATAAAATCACTTCTGGCACTAATCTTTCATATTTCTTGAGGATGGGATGATCGACACAGCTGCATGGACCCAGACGTCCAATAAAAAAGAAAACAAGGTAAATGAGGAGGCCATTACAGCGAGGGCTTTAATCAAAAGCACAGGTTTCTGTTTATTGACCGTTGCACGCACATCAACAGGTGAGAGTATATTTACACAGATGGTAACAGTCAGTACCTGCAACACAGACGAAAGGAGAGACAACACGTCTCCCTCTCAGATGCGCGCGCACACACACGCACACACACACAGAGTTTGCAGTATAAAGATAGAGTGGACTGTCTGACAACACAAAGCACAGCAGGCCTCTTTGGTCAGCTACTTCAGAAAGGGTTTCCAATGATCAAAGTCTATCACAAGTCACCATTCAGAGAGAGAACACCAACTGGCAGAGCAGTAGGCAAACACCAAAACCTATATGTATATATATATATATATATATATATATATATATATATTTGTTTTTTCCCCACCATATGTTGAAGATAAATGATTCATTCTCTGTAGAAGTAATGGCAACAGCATTCAAACATTGACACAAGTACCTGAATGGTGAAGTGATGAGATGTAACAGCGGTAAGAAAAGACTTTTAATCATCTCGGCTGCCACTGTAATGTGGAAATAATTATTTACAAGAAATATCAATGAACCAACTTGACTTCTACTGAACATTCATTCAAGATCCTTAAGAAACTGATGTTAATTTTTCCTTTGACCTTCCAAAACATAAAGGGAAATAATATAAAAGCAACTGTTGGTTAAAACATTAGAGCAAAAATAAAACGTTCCTAATGGATACGTACAAATTCTTCAACTTTTATTTTTGACTTCATCATTTCCCTTCCACAAAATAAAATCAATAATAGCACAAATGAAAAGCATAAAATGGTGGAAAGAATAAATCATTTCCTGGACAAAGTGGTGTCCAGAGGCATGCCTGATTGGAAAAAAAATGTAAACACTTTCAATTACAAGTTCCTGCACAGCAGAAGATAAACTGTGGAAAGCGATATCCAAAAGCCTGCACTTCCTTCCACCTCTGTATCGTTCCCAACACACAAACAGGCCTAACTATCTTTCTTCCATTTCTCTCTTTTATCATCTCTTTCTTTCACTCTTTTCTGAAAACATATTAAAATCGTCTTGCATCCATTTTGCATACACCTAATTATTTTTTCTTTAGTTCACCAAGACGATAAACCGCAAAACCATGGTGTTCAACAAAGTCACCGTGTTCGGAGTGTTTTCTGGCTTCTGTCCTCATCAACACAGCGTTGCCATGGTGAGGCCCTATCAGCGCTTCCTGTTAAACCCGCTGCTATACTCAGCTCACAGAACTCTTCCGTTCTTCTTGTGCACCCACACTGACATAAGACTACGTTTAAAAATGTAACACATCCATCAATGGGTACCCCTTTACTAGTATTTTTTATGACTTAATGCATCTTAAAGCTAGTATATACTGAATTAATGTTAGTATACTTCTCTCTAACCATCAAACCATTAACCCTCAAGGACATTGTTGTGTACAGCAGAGAAAAACATCCAGCATTTCAACAACTACTGTTGTTCTCATAATGTTGAACTGCCATAGTGCAAACATCCTGCTCATATCAGAGATGAAATGATTAGAATAATCATCAGGTAGCTTTTCCTGTCTTATTCACTGATTTTATGGACTTCCTTGTATAAAATCTAGGGCTGCAATAATCAGTCGATGAATGGTTTAGTGGTTTAATGGTTCAATCGACAAGCAATTTTGATAATCAATTAATCGTTTGTCATTTTTTAAGCAAACATTCACCGTGTCCAGCTTCTCAAATGTAAATATTTACTTCTTTTTTTTTACATTTATTTTATATTAATTGAATATCTTTGGGTTTTCAACTGTTGATCAGACAAAACAAGATATTTAAATATGTCAACTTAAGCTCTGGGAAAATGTTACACTGTATAGATCAAATGATTAATCAATTTGATCTATACTACAAAAAATAGCTGTCAGATTAATTGATGATAAAAAAAATAATAATTGGCTGCAGCCCTAATAAAATCATAAGAGAGATAATCAATTCTCTGATTTGCCAAAATTATACTCACAAAACCTCTTGTGTTCTGACCAATAACAAATTTCTTTAGTGGCAAATTCATTTATCTATGTGTGTTCTTCAGGTTCATTTAATGCGAAATATTTCATCCAAAGTCTCAACAATAATGCACGAATGTTACAGAAACTGTACGCACAAAGCTAAATGTATATGACAAATGTGAGTCAGCTTTAAGTAATTAAGCTCTGTTGCAAAAATAATACAAAACACTTTAAGGTTGTCTGCATTCAGTTTTCACAAAATGTCAAAATGCAGAACAAAAATGGCACTAATCACTCTCTGATAAAACTCACTGGGATCTCCTTTTTGGAACAAAAGCCCTTCCTTCTGCAGTGAGCGACATCAGCTTCTACAATAAGGTGTAAAGTCCCTCTCTATGTCACAGTCAAAGGTCATTGGGAGAGATCCACAACTCTCACTGCCAGGTTACACTGCATCAGTGACATCACATTGTTACACACTATTTACAGGCAAATAGCACAAACTAACAGCCCAAACACCCACTGAGTATATTGCTACCTTATGGACAGAGGGGTCGGTTTAGTTTTTTTTGTATATTTTGTTCTTTTTACAAAGTAAAACTACAACTGCATGATTGCCCATCCTGAACTGGCTCTGCTTTCCAGTCTGGGTTGCCAGGCTTAAAACTACAATTCCCAGGCACTTGATTGTAACAAAAATGTACAGTAAAGTTGTCCAATGGGTCAGCATGCCTCTGATGGGCAGAGAAAAGGCAGCAACATTCAAAGTCAGACCCAAAACACAAAAGCCCTCAACCTCCCATACGAAGAAAACACCAAGCATCCTCAGCATGCAAATCAAAGTTATAGTACTCTAATGATATACTGTACATCGACAAATTGGTTGCTACTTGCATTTACTCACTAACACATGCTGCTAGACCTCTGTGCAATGCTACAGTAAGGTGACTGACACGCAGCTTTAAGCCAAACTAAGTGAAACTGACTTTCAATTGAATACCAACAAAGGCAAATAAATAAGACTATATTACAATTATGGCAGATGCCAGAGAGGTGTAGAAACAAGTAGAGCGAGGAGAATGAGGTAGAGACAGTGATTAGCCACATTGGGGTTAGTGAGGAAATGTGTGGGGAAACAGAAGAATGAGGCAAGCGCAAAAGTGAACAAAGTGGAGGAGTGAATATTAGGAATGTCAGGTACTGGTCTTTCGCTCGATGGCTCGGGTCAGTGTGAGTCGGACGGTATGTCTGGGTCTGCGTTGAAAGACTATCTTCACATCCGCATGCGGTGGTGGGGGTCCGTAAAGGGCGGCTCAGAGTCATCCATGGGTAGCACCAGGCGTGTGCCTCTCATCACCAGCTCGTGATCTCCATACGTTAACTCTCTGTCCAAGTCATCAGAGGTGGCAGCGCCAGCAAAGGCTGGACCGCCGCTCGTGTGGGAACCTGAGGCATCTGTACTGACTGTGATGTCACCGTAGGTCAGGTTGATGTCACCGTCTGTCAGGATGAGGTCAGAGTCGTCATCCTTCAACTGGCACTCATTCTGGTGAGAGGGAAGAGGATTGTTACTCACACAAACTGAAATAAATGTGACTTTAACACTCTTTTTTTTGTAACTCTGGTTATTGATTATTACAATTTCCTCATCTGCCCAGTTAAACAAAACCTTAAGCTTCAAACTGGACATCTGCGCTTCATGATTCATCACAACAACTTTTTTCATCGGTTTATACAGGATACATCTTAACAAACACAGTTCAGCCAAAAATAGCTCCTGTATGAACCAGTGTCTGACCTCATAGGCCTGAGCGCTGGTGAGGAAGCGGGCGAGGGGGCCGCAGCAGGGAGGCAGCGTGGCTGTGAGAGGGGGGCCGCTGTGAGTCAGGATGGGCTTCAGGTAGCTGGAAAGGGCTCAAGTCAAGGACATATTTCATAGAGAACAAGCACTAATAGAGAGTGGCAAGACACGACAAACAAAGAATCCTGTAAAGTGTGATTAATGAATGCTCTTTAAGTGTATATAGACAAATGTTGGCTTTCTTGTCAAAGTTAAAAGGGCAAACTGATCAAAATTAAAGTAATTGAATTAGGTCATTTATATAACCTTATACTACGCAGCCAATGAAGAAGATCATTTGTCTTCAACTCTGTACATGGTTCCTACTAAATGACGACTCCTGTTTAGATTTGTCTGTACAGTAGAGACGCATCTTATGGGCTGGTCTCACAGCAACTAAGAAGATGTTGGCCTTGAGATGGCAGCCGCCACACACCTTAACCTGGCAGCAATGAGCCAACTCACTTCTTGAAATTGTTTCGATGGAGTGGTCCGTGGCCCGAATACATGGCGCCACCATTAAAACTATCAGGGCATGGGATGAAACATACACTTTAATTAAATAAAGGGTGCAGCGTGATCGTCTTTAGTTTTTGGGGGGAGAGATCTGGGGTGGGGTGGGGTGGGGGTGGGGTCGCTCGCTATGGGGGAGGGGGGGAAGGTAGACTTTTTGGTTTTAGTTTTGAAATGTTTTACATTGTATGTGTGTTAAGGGATAGGGGGGCTGAAAAAAAAGAAAAGAAAGAAAGGGCTAAATCTGTGATGTGTAATGTTGTTAATCTTGTGCCTTTCTCAATAAAAAATGTATCAAAACAAACAAACTCTGTACATGGTGCTCCCTCTGCTGTCTGACACTGCGAGCTACAGTAGTCACCACTTAACTGGAACATGTTTGATACCACTCGCCTTCATTTATCCTTTATCTAACCTACAAAGGTTTTGTAGATGTTGCATTGTATTTGCAGTTTTTAATATTCAATTATATTACTCTTTTTGTTATGGTATGTTATGACTGATTTCTGCTGTTTATGTTATATATTTTTATATTTTCTGTGTCAAAGGTGCAGCATTCTTTAAAGGCTGGTCATCTATGTGTCTAGCACAGAGAAAATAAAAAATAAGTAGTAAACTAATCATTTGCTGCCAAAGGATACTTGTGGTCAAAGTTGTACCAAATTCTGAAAAGCCAGGCACTTTCTTGTTTGGTGCTTCTTCTCTCTGAGCCTTCAGTGATACTCACCTGTACAAACACAGAAAATGTGGTTTAGGTGTTTTCTTACAGTCACATTACAGCAATAAGTGGTTTACAAGGGCCACACTTACAGGGTTATCTTGATCAGAGTCCACTCCCACTCTGTAAAGGAAAAAAACACATCAATCAGCTGCAGTCAAAAGTTACAATGACTTGATTTTTGGACCTGATGAACCAGTTAAACATGGGGGTCATAAAGTCTGGACATAAAAGCATTTGAAAAAGTAAATTTCTCTGACATTATCTGAAATGCCATGACTTGTCAAAACCCTCCAGCGTTCAACAAATGCTAACTGCAAATCCAGTTTGACCTATGAATGGGTTTGATAGGTGAAGGAGAGGCATACCGTATGTGCTGGCAGGACAGCATCTGGGTGGTGCCACCTCCACAAATCCAAACAGTAAAGAAGACAACGAGCAGAGTGGTGGTAAACATCATCTGACGGGCGTATGTCGCCGTGTCCCTGATGGACAGGGCGAAGGTCATTGCGCCTCGCAGTCCTAAAAAGCACAGCACGAAGAATGTTACACACAAACAAGTATGCAAGTTCCTATAGAAGACAAATGATCAAGCCTGTGTTAGTTATCTTTTAATCGAGTCACAGTGAGTGATGAGGCCTACATTTCTCTTATTCTTAAAGCTCCATTGTGTAATTTTTTTAGTTGATTCTTAGCAAAAACCCCTTTGTTCTTTCACAAATATGTGCTCATTCATGTGTAATTACTTCCACCAACTAATCAAAGTATTCTCGTAAGCGTAGAATCTGCCACTTAGAATCATTCAGAATACATACGAGCAGGTCGCTCGAATGACGGCCGCCATGTAGCGCCTCCATCTTTAAAATACATTAGCCAAAGAGGGACATACCTCCGCCTTTCGCCCTCTTACACTCAGTGGCACCGTGACGAATGCCAGGGGGAGATTACTCGCCAGGGAAGCGAAAAAGAGAATTCAAACGACATTGCGACAGGCAAAGCAACAAGACCAAAGTTAATACTGGAGTGGCTAGAACAGCTGTGTAAACGATGGAGCTACTAAGAGCTAATTTCGGGTTCGGCCACCATAGGAGTTAAAACGCGCTCGGAATGGGAGGGGCTAGAAAGTAATATTCAGTTGGTTGTCATATACAATTTCACCGCTAGATGGGAGAAATTCTTACACAATGTAGCTTTAACCAAACCTTTTTACAGTGGTAACAATATACACGGTAAATATCTTCTCTATCTGTATACCACTAACCCGCAAACATCATCATGTGCTGGAAGTTGGAAGTGATCTTGTTGCGTCGTCCCAGATTAAGAAGTAATGAGAGAGGGTAGATGTTCGCAGCTCTTCCCAGGAAAACTGCCACCTGGGTGGGAACAAGGTTAAGGAGAAAACAACAATGCTGATACTAACATGCAAGTGAAAATAGCTACTGTTGTGAGGGTTATATCAAGCTTTGTGTGCACCCGTTTGCAAAAGATACAAAAGCTCCAACGATGAACATGGGATTAAAGATATGGCTCTGGAAGGTGAACAGGGCCAGACCCATGTAGGAGAAAATGAAGTTCTCTGCCAGGAAATTTAGCAGCTCAAACAGCTGCAACACAAGAAAAACAACATCAACGGACGTCTAAACGGACGTATAAATACACTTGGCTTGCACGGCTTTGACTGTAATCAAACTTTCAAAACATTTTAATTTCAGTGCATGTATAAATGTTATTTTTGTTTCATTTCACTTGAAAGGAAAAAACTATTTTTAGCTTTGGATTATTTTTTCGTTAATAATGCCTCTTTCGTTCAAATCTTTTTTTAATCTATCAAATTTGGTTTTCCTCCGTCATTAAAAAAAAAAGTTTGGTACTAGTACATTGTATGTAGAGTGAAGAAGAGAGGGTACAGAAGAAGTTTAACGCAACAGAATTACAGATTTAATGCATCAGTACTTGACCGGTGAAGGTGGCTGAATGCATAACTTTTTTTTACTGTCAAAATAAAGGCACAGACATTGAAAAATGAATAGCAGGAGTGTAGGTCTGACCTGTTTAGTCCTGTCCTGGGAATCAGGAGACAGGTTGTTGAAGGTGTAGTGGGCCTGAGTGATTCCACAGAACAGTACCGCCACCACACCTGCAACACACCAGGAGGGACAGAGATACAGAAACAGAAGAGTTAGAAGATTAATAAACAAGGATTATTAGCAATAACATTAGGTTTAAACAAGTTGTGTGTGTGTGTGTGTGTGTGTGTGTGTGTCTTGTGTGTTTGCGTGTGTGTGTGTGTGTGTGTGTGTGTGTTACCTGTGAAGCCACAGGCCTCAGCCAGCAGGAATGTGCTCCATGACATTAGGAAGAACAGAGCCGTCTCTAACAGCGGGAAATCCCTCAGTTTAGTGAACTTGGTCACGTACGGACAAGAAGTCAAGGAGTTTAACAATGACACTGAAAAAATTAATTCATAATATAACATCCGCTAAAAGTTTTTTATTTATTTTTTTAACAGGTGAATCTGAAAAAAATGACATTGCGGAGCTATAATTTTACTTGTTTCCAAAGCAAAGTGATTTTGTTAAATCGACGCAGAGCTCTAATGGAGCAATTGTCCATATTTTATTTCAAAATATTGTGGATTCTTCAGACAAGAAAACTATATTGTAAACAACTACCATTATGGACTCATTTTTATTTGACCTTTTTATCATTATTTTAAAAACAAGGTTGTATTTTTTTTTTTTTTTTTTTACAAAACCTGCTCACAGTGGATGGATTTTACATGTTATTTCATGTCTTATTATGAAAAGTTTGACAAATAGCTATGTCTTCTATATGAATAATGAAATGACAGAAAAGATATGAGAGCAGTGACGACCCCGGTGGCCACTCCCAGAGCAAAGGAGCCGCTGAAAACTCCAAGGAACATCCCGAAAGACTTCAGCAACGCCATGACCTCAAAGGTGTGACTGTTGTCCCCCTGTGGCTGGTATGCTACTATAGACCTGATATAACACATGTGTACAGAGAGTGTAAATCATGTCAAACATTAAGATAAATCACTGCAGACTGAAGGTTTATAGTTATACATAAACTTAAAAACAGCTAACGTTAAAGCCTGCATACAGAAAATGTAGAAGGCATTTATATAATATGATGTAACAGCCTAACTTGTACTTTAAACAGTCTTCTTATTGGCAAATAATTTTGTCAATAACTGCACATTCCACCACACTATAGAAGGTCTCCTGCTACATTTCAGGTTTGCGTCTGTTGATAAAGAGCAGGCTTTCACAACAATGACTCTCACTCATACTGTACAAGTTAAGATAAAGAGAAAAGCAGAGTAATGTAGACGTCAGTGGGTTGGAACAAAAGAGTCTCAGACTCTATTTGGATAGTTAAGTGTAAATACTCAACTTATAAAGTTGTGGCCTGCTTAGAAGTCTACTCAAGTGATTTTGCTGTGTGAAAATAAGTATAGATATGTAATCTATCTTTTAGACTGCATACTGTATATGCATGTAAGTTTCCACTGAGGTCAAGGTTTTTTGCAAGGGACACATGTTCCCATAAATCCAGAGCAGGGTTGGAACAATAGATATAAAAAAAATACTAAATGTGATGATGTCACTGCTGTTATCCTAACAACCAACAATGACAAAAAGAGAAGGAACTTGTTTTTTTTTTTACCACATATCATTAAATGCTGTTAAATACACCATTTTTAAAAGGTGGAAAACCACATTCTGCCGAAAAGAAAAAGAGACTACGGAGCTGTTTCCTTCCTCTAAGAGAATTTAGTGCAAATAAAGAGAGTTTTTAAATCTGCTTCGAAATTGGTGTGGACAGAAAAATTCAAATGTGTTTTCAGTGTGCCAAAGGCAGCAACACAACAAACTCATTAACATATCTGTGTCGCAGCTACCATGCACTGTACAGTAAATTTTTAATGAAGGAAGATGAAATGTGTCACCTTGAGGTTGAGTATCAACACTGAACCATCCCAATAAAGTCATACTTAAAAGAACAAGATGATACTGCTGATCAAACCTGGGTTGAATAGTTTTTTGAAAATAATTCCGTTTTTAAACTGGAGTCTGGAATGAGAGGGATTTTATTGCAGCAGAATTAATTAAAATTCAGCAGGATAGTTGTCAGTGAGAAAAAGCAATTTTCAAATATTTTGCTGAGGTAGTTTTGCAATAAAATGTGAAGTTATATATTCACCCTCTACATTCACAGCCCCCACACTCGCAAAACATATCACCAGGCATTTTGTTTATTAGCATTCCAGGCATCCTGCCTTCTTCTCTGCTTTTTAATTTTTTTTTAAATAATAGAAATGTGCTATTTGCTGATTCACCAAAAAAAAGCAAAACTATATAAATAAACAACGAAATGTTCTGCATCTCTGGTTGAATAAGCCAGAGTCTAAAAACAAATGTCCGGTGATTTGTCATGTTTGTCCCAAAGGCACCGCAAAAGGCAAACAATGCCATGCTCTACTTAGTGCACCCGTTCAATGGGCTGGTCAGATTCTCTCTGGCCCTTCCACTGTGCCTGCTGTAACAATTTACAATTCTGTGGAAATAATAACAGTCCCATGTGGAGTGTTAGCTTAGTGACCACCTCATGGTGTTAATGAGAAGCTGATTAGATTAGTTTAAAGGTCCAGGCTGATCGATACAAAAGCATGACTTGCAATTTTGCTATTTCTCTCAGGAGTAATTTAGCAGCTCATTTAGCACATTCAAACTGGTTGGGGATAGATGCAGCCGACTTACGAGGACAGAATCACAGCCACTGCATCGTTGAGCACACTCTCTCCAAACAGCAGAGCGTACAGATCAACGTCTACCTGCAGCTCGTTGAAGATGGCCAGGACCGTCACTGTGAAGAAAGAGGAACACACTAAATTAGAACTGAACCAAGTAATGACACACATCACTGAGCAAGATTGAAGCGGGTGTCAAGAGCTGTATTTTAATTTTTTATGATACAAACTATAATACCATAAAAGTATATATTAATAGGAAAAGTAAGGAAATTCACTCTACACTCAAAATGAATTAGACAACAATGGAGAAGCACATCTGCGCTGTCCTGGCGAGAATTTGGGTGGAAGAACCTAATGAGATTTTTTTAAACGCCAGCACAACAGACTTTCTTGAACAATAACATTACATGCTGGAGGTCCTGTGGGGAAAAGAAGGCAAATCATAATCATGTGTTTTGGCAGTGCCCTTTAATTCTGGTCTACTGGAAACAAATTAAAAGCTTTATGGAAAAGGTGTTAAAGGAGACTCCGTACCTGGGTTTGAGACCAGAAACTGTTAAGGGATATGTAAACAAGTTTATGTTTAATATTATGTTGATAGCCATTAAGAAAGCCATTACAAGGAAGTGGTTGACAACAGATGTACCCAAGGTTGAAGATTGGTTCGAGGTTATCCACGACATTTATGTGATGGAGAAGCTTTTTCACTTTTACTGTAAGACTTGAACGAGATCAATTTAAAAACTGTTGGGCATCCTGGGTTGAATCGATATCCTCACTTAGATCAGACTTTACTTAATTTATGATGATCTTATTTTCACGTCTCCTCCCCCTAATTTTTTGTTTAAGCTACTCAAATGTTCGTTCACTTAAATTTTTCTCCAGGAGTACATATTTTCAGCTTGTCTTTCTTTCAGACTAACTGTATTATTATTATTTTATTTTTTTCACTATTTTAATTATTGTGTCCACTTGTATAACCAAGTTCTTTTTTCTTTCTTTTTCTTTTTTTCGAGAATTTTTCTTTTTCCTTTCACTCATTTATTTTCTCTGGATTTTCAATTATGTTTAAGTATGTCATTCCATTCTTTTCTACGTATATATTATTTTTTTTATTTTTTTCTTTAAATCAGAAAAAGATGCATATTTGTTGTGCTGTATTATGTACACCAATGTGTTCGTAATAAAAGAAAAAAAAAAAGTATATATTAATGATTAACATTTTTTTGCACTGACAAACTAACTACAGTAAACTAACTGCAACTTTGGAATTTAAAATTACAGGATATTTAAAACTGAAACTGAAAGTATTTATGTTTTCTGAGCTTTTTCCCTGACGCGCTTAACCACAGTTTTTTTTAACATTTTACCATCAGTTGGACTTTGTATTGTGGGAATAATAGTGTCCTTCAAAACTACACTCAAGAATTGAGCAATTGTAAGAGAGATGATGGTCATGTTTCCAGCGTGAATGAATTATTCTTGTATGCAAATTTGACAAATCTTTAACTTTATGATGAGTTGTTTGCCTGTGTCCTGTTTGCAAGAATGTGTACTACAAGTTTTGAGCAATTCAAGAGATAGAAGTGAATCCAGGTTATAATTAAGGTAACTTGTAAGCAAGACAAGCTTTGAAGATTGAGAAAACGCAAATGTACCAGGATCTGTGGCAGAGACAATGGCTCCAAAGAACAGACAATCAGTGAAGAAGAAGTCTCCACCCAGCTGTCCCACCTGCTTCATTAGCAATACACAGCCGTACATCAGCAACCTGACGGAAGAACAGCAGGTGGTTTTGCACATCATCATAAACATCACCGACGTTGGTGGCATTAAGGGCACTTTACAACTACAGTAATTTACATATATGAATACTGCTCTGTCGTATGATGTATTTTGTGCAACTATTGTGTCTACGATGTAGTCGTGTGTGCTAATTAATATTCTTACCCAATAACAAAACAGGAAACAACTGTCCCCAGGAAGGCATAAGCCAGGATGGATCCCATGTTACGGAAAAAGTGTCTCTGAAAGACAAAATAATTAAATATGAATCATCTGCATAGTGTCTTTAATTATCATTCATCTCTAAAGATGAGAAGGAATAAGTGGATTTTAGCATTTCATATTTAAAGAGGATATTATTTCATCAGGAGTCAAACATGTTAAAAATAGAAACAGAGTGCCCAAAATACTACTGTACCCTTTTCAAGCTGTAGCCAGCGTGGAAGATGATAGGTGGAAGGAGAATATTGAAGAACACTTCAGGGTCAAAGGTCACCTGAATCGACACAAAAACAGCATCATATTACAGTTCTGAATCACTATAATTAGGTTACGCATTCAACCAAAAAAGAGAGAATGTTGTTTTAATGGATACTTGGATGATGGGATAACTTAAATAAGTTAATTAATCATAAATGACACATCTGGGGCAGCATGAAGTAGCTTTCAGGACAATCGACAAAAGGTTATTATAACACTGAAATGACAAGATGGAAAAAGGGGACGGCTTCTATACGCAGGCAGACCAAACGCATTACGGCTAATAGCATTTTTTTAATCAGCTTCATTAATCAGCTCTACATTTTACAGTTGCAACATGAAAAGTAGAAAAACGTCAAACCTGTAGACAGACATAGAAACTTCAGAACACCTAACATCACATTTTAAACAATCAAACATTTTAAACACGACTGACGGCCTGTACCTTTCGCAGCATCTCATTATCTTGCACGTCGTTCACCTCGTTGGCACCGATCTCTCCTTTCAGAGTGTACTCGTAGAATTTCCCACTGACGTTGACCAGCAGAGTGGCGGGGCTGGCATTGACGTGGCAGCTCATTGTGACGTTGCTAATGTCCCGAGGAACATGGATGCCATAGCGCAAGACCACGCCAACAAGTACACCTGGTGGGGAAGAGGCAGGACGAATGTGATACAGAGGGGAGAGATGATTAATATAAGCAGTCTATGGTTGCAACAAGGAGGCCAAAATCGATGAGGAGGTGTCACCAGAGGAGTGAGGAGTGGTGGTCATGATTCTGGCACTGCCTAAAGTTGCAGAGGACTATCAAATGTTTCAGTAAGACTATTTTGTGGAAAATAAATAAAGACAAATTCTAGGTACTTGTACTTTACTTAAATATTTCATTTTATGCAACTTTATACTTCTACTCCACTACATCTCAGAGGTAAATATTGTACTTTTTACTCCGTTACATTTGACAGCTTTAGTTACTTTTCAGATTAAGATCATTAAGTAAAAACACCTCTGTGGATGGACTATGGGTGTACTGGGGTTTTTAGCAATTACTGAAACTAGTTTTTGGAGATACAAAATGTATCAGATTCTACTACAGCATGAGCAACTTTTTATCCATTCAAACCATTATTTTGGCATCAACTCTATAAAAATGCCACCAAAGAGCAATGACAGCCCAATGAGTGGTGTTTGTCCTATTAGGTGTAGAAAGGGTTTATGCTGGTGTCTGGATGAAAGAGGAACAGTCAATCACACATCGTGGCGCATGCTCGACGTGACGTCTATCTGAAGCATATTTATCGTTGGCCTCACCAGTCACCAGACCAGAGTGTTAGGAAGTGAGATTTTGGGCTTGCTTTTTTATGCTACGGGGCCCAAAAAAACTTAGCTGCTTGGATGTTATTTTCCAGACCGAGCAGGGAGGTGTTTATAACGCCGTAACTAAGTAACTAAGCTTGTTACCCGATATCTACCTAGAACAGCTAAATGTACTAAAATGCGCCACAGCTTAACTGTATTGCCGGGGTTTGAAGAATAAAAGCAGATATTGACATGCAATCATTTCAAATCTAATCATCAATACAAAATCATAGTATAGACACTGATGACGTCTCTTAATCACGGTGGAGCATCTCACCATAAATCATCGCCAGTCCAGTTTCGTGCAGAAACCTAAACCGCCGGTGTTTGAACAACCAGATGGTTAGGATGGTGAGGGTGAGGAGCATTATGAAGATGAGCAGGTCCGCGCTGTCTTGCCTGTGGCTCTCCTCAACCTTTTTCTCTGTAACGATGTTCTCCATGGCACTGTCCTCCTGAATTGAAGATGCTCGGCAAACACATATGCTCACAGACAGACTCACTAGCATAAGCAGCCACAGCGTCCTCGTTGCCCTCCAGGCACTGTTGACAGTCACTTTAAACACCATTTCTGCTGCTCGGCGGTCAAATGCTGCAATGAACGTCGTAGATAAAAGCAAACTTTGTGCTAATATGATTCATGAACTGGGGGTAGTAGAGAGCAGAAAGACGACAGCAACAGAGGAATAGATTCCGGCCCGGAAGTGAAAACTTTTTTTTTTTTCAGAGAGTGTACAATGTTTATTTCGAAGTAAAAGCACCGTTGCAGGAATTCCCTGGTTTAAATAAGCACTAACAGGCCATTCTTAGCGCAACATAGTGTGTGTAATTGATATGAAATGTGATAAATAAAAGATATTGATTTGGTCGTTTTTCACGGAGTATTTCCATATCTGACGTCTCTTATTTTGAAATCTCCAAAAACAATTATCACTCACTGAACAGTACAATTTAAGTTTTTTTTGCTCTGTAGTTTTGCTAAATACGTGATATTTGTGTATTAACCATATACACCGTTATTACTAATGTACATTCATGATAGACACCCCCAAAACTCGTATGTGTAATAAGTCTCGCGATACATAATACAAACGGGAATAAATGTGACGTTCCTGAATATTGGAAATTATAGTTTTCTTGTGGATAAATTTCATATTGAACTAGCTAACGTTAATGTTAGTCCTTATTAATCGGTTAAATCAGCATGCAAAAACGAGTATAAAACTTATACAGAAAAGTCTGTAATTGTTTCTATACAATATAATATTCATTGATTTTAATTTGAGTTTAAGGCATACAATGTCGTATTTGTTAGTTAGTTTCGTTTATGTTTCGGAAAATTTGTTTTGTGTCTGTGGCAACTATCAGACAAATACAATACATTGCAGTTAAAGACAGACGTTATACAACATAGTGCCCTATAATGTCAGACAGCATAGTACTCCACTATACCAACATCACAATCAAAAGTCTAGCACATTAGAACAAAATGCAAGTGATACAGCTTGTTTAATAGAGCTATACTTGAAGGTATGAAGAATCTTTGATAAAGGGCGCGACCATAGAAATAAAATGCATAAAAAGGCCATTGAACTTTGCCGTGGTCCAATTTATTTCTATGTGCAATACATAGAATACTTAGTACAGAGTACTAGGCTGGGTGCTGGAAAGTGTGCTGAAGGCTGAAAAGTGTTACATTTCCGAGGAGTTCCCGAATGTATCATGTTCGTCTCGGCCATGCAAGCTTCGTGTAGCTAAGTTTTTTTTTAATATAATCAAAACCAACATATTGGGGTGTTATTTTTACTCATTTATGTAGCTGCACCGTCCAAATTACAAAAACAAAGATGACATCTAAACTGAAAGGTACGTTAAAAGCCTGTGACAATGATTTAGCCAGAGCCATCTTTCTCTATCACTCTGGATTTAGCTAGCCATACCTAAGCTAACGATAGCTAGCTACACTTAGCCCTCTCTGTTGTAAACCTAATGAGTTTGCAAATGCAATTTTGTTGAAATTAATTAATTATAATAAAAACATAAAAGGGCAAAATTACGATAATTTGGTTCCTGCAAGATGTGAACAACCGTGTTCACAATTCAAAGTTTTCAGCGGTTTTATCAGGGCTGTCTGTAGCATTATTATAACACAGGTCGTCCTGCTTCATTAACGTTACGTTACCGTACAGTAACCGTTAGCTACACAAACTGTGACAGATAACGTTATAACGTAAGATGTATAAGTTATTAGCTGTATTCACCTGACGTCTGCTCTGACATAGAGTTAATTATTTAGCTATGTCAGTCCATAATAAGAGGTGTAGCTAATTCAGGGTAAAGTTAACGTTACTCAACTAGCTAGTCCTAGATTACACACTTGATTTACACTTCTATCGGCAAAACTCAGAAGGAATTCATACTAAGATGCATCAAACTAAATTAGTATTTTATTGAACTAATAATAACATTAATACTTTTGAGAGATGTTTTGGCTGTCATCATTTTATATTATCCAGCAGTGCAATAGACTACTAGAATGTATACCAAGAAGATGTAACCTATGCAGTACCAAAGTAGAATAGAAGTATTAGTTTAAGTTAAAGTTAAAATGTGAAATAAGCTTATATGAAATCACTTAATAGACTAAAAAAAATATGATGAGCATTAAAAGTTGTTAAAGAGGATTGTGAGTGTTTAAATGGTTAGCAGTGGATATGTTCTAAGAGGCCTAGTCTGAGTGAAGGGCCTTAAAAGCTCAGAAATATGAGATGAAATTGGTCAAAAAACCAGACCATCCAAGCAGTTTTTCTTATGTTAGTTCAAAATGAGTCAAACATCACTGTGTGTTTTTAGTGTATTGTGTACATTGTAGTTTCATAAATCCATAACAAGCAATGAGGAAGCTATATATTTTACCACTTTGTTGCATGCTGGTGTGTTTTGATTGTAGTTGGGAAGGTCGGCTCAAAGAATAAGGAGGATGCTCCTTATGAGTTGGAGAGCCAGTTTATCCTCAGGCTTCCTTTGGTAAGACATGCTCAAACAGATTATTTCTTTCAAATTTAATGTGACTGTTTGCTGAAAAAGACATGGATTCATCTTTTTTCTTTTACAGGAGTATGCCTCAACAGTAAGAAGGATTGCCCAGTCAGGCAGTATGAACATAAAAGACAGACTCACCATCGAGTTGCACCGTAAGCTGGTTAATCAGTATTCTTAGTTCTGGTTTTTATATCTGACCTGTGTGACATCACCGTTCAAACACCAATTTAATTTGGCTTACCAATCGCTATCATGTTATCGACTTGAAATCTTGTCCAGAATGTGTTAAATGTAAATATTTGAAACTAAGACTTTCAGTTTTTGTAGTTAGTAATCAGAGATGCCAATTCACAAACATTGGAATCGGTCTAACATTCTTTTAACAGCAAATATTTGGTCAATTGTAATTGCCATTTTTATTTTCAGTTTTGTTGCAATACATTACTAACTACATTTTTATTTTCAGTTTTGTTCCAATACATTACTAACTACAATTGTCAATTTGACAACAAAACTCATGTGTCTTTACTACCAAATAATGTTAAACTATACATGAGAAACATGTTTTGCACCTGCATGTGTACTCTCTGTTTTGTGACTACAGTGTCTTTATGGCAATGTTTCACATATTACTCATTATAATCAATGATGTTGTCCCTCTTATTTGTAGCTGATGGTCGTCATGGCATAGTGAGAGTAGACCGCGTCCCTTTGGCCTGCAAACTGGTGGATCTGCCCTGTATGATTGAGTCTCTGAAAACGGTGGACAAGAAGACATTTTACAAAACTGCTGATGTCTGCCAGGTAGACCACTGCAGTGGGATGTCATCTTCATTGTACATTTCTTGTTCAAGTTTAGGATGACGATTGTGACTAAAAACCCAGGTAGAGCAGCACCATTGCATTAGAAGATGTGATATTCATTTGATACATTTGTTGTTATCAACATTGGATACATATATGCTGTTAAGTTTAGGATACCAATTGTGAATAAAAGGTATGTTTTACATTTTTTAATATTTAAAACTAAGATTTTGCCTCAGCTTTTCTTGTTTGTTATAATACTGTAATACAACAACATTAATCAGCAGAATGCAGAGTAATTTATATCAGTTTTGCATCCATGGGTTAGATGCTGGTATGTACACTAGATGGAGACCTTTACCCTCCTTTAGAGGAGCCAACTGGGACCGACCCCAAGAGCAAGAAGAAAGACAAAGACAAGGACAAGAAATTTGTTTGGAACCACGGCAGTAAGTAGACACAACAGCTTTTTAAACTGCCAGTGCTGAAAACTTGGCACATCAGCAATTCAGGAAGCAGAATTTGCTCTTGAACTCCACAGCTGATTGAGCCATTTTGACTAAACTTATCCTGTTGTTTTTGTCTCCAGTCACCTGCCCTCTGAAGAACACACGCAAGAGAAGATTTCGGAAAACTGCAAAAAAGAAGGTTTTGACATTTTTATTTCCCCTTCAGCGCTTCACTCCCCTTTCCCATCCACCTCTTTAGCAAACCCTGTCTGATGATCCATCATTTTCCTAGGCTAAGTTCCAACAAGACATTCACATTTCATAAAACAGGAACTGTAGTAAGAGTGAAAACTGAGATTTACATATAAATAAAGGCTTTCAGTCTTAGTTTGCCCCCAAAGGCATGCTAAAAAGCAATTTCGCTATTGCCTTGATCAAAGTGAAAGTGAGTGTGGTTGAGCACTACATTCTACTTTGTATTCT
The DNA here is from genome assembly GCF_008315115.2 of Sander lucioperca. Classification (NCBI taxonomy): domain Eukaryota; kingdom Metazoa; phylum Chordata; class Actinopteri; order Perciformes; family Percidae; genus Sander; species Sander lucioperca. Next base: position 29,176,091 of record NC_050173.1, on the reverse strand, counting down.
GAATAAATCTTTCTGAAGGTACAGGCCATATTGATTTGGCCCCTTCTGTTTTTAATTGCTAATGTGCTTCCTGGCATGCAGCCAGCGTGTGTGTGTGTGTGTGTGTGTGTGTGTGTGTGTGTGTGTGTGTGTGTGTGTGTGTGTGTGTGTGTGTGTGTGTGTGTGAGATAAGTAGAGAGATGCTAACTACTTTTAACCCAATCTCTTTCTCTTGCAGTACATTGAATCTCCTGATGTGGAAAAGGAGGTGAAGAGATTGCTGAGCACAGACGCTGATGCTGTCAGTGTCCGTATCCTTTTCAACCCCTACAAATATTCTGCACATCCATCTTGCAAGGCCAAGAAAGCTAACTAATCATTAGAGTAACCAAGCAAAACAGTACTTGTGGTTATCTCATATGACAGCAAGAAACATGTAATGTAGTATCAGATAGACATTTTTCTGAATGTGAAATCTAACCCTAGCCATGACTTTAGCTTTTAAGAAGCTTCATTGCTAGATAGTTTGTACTTTCTTTTTGGGATAAACATAACCTCGCTCCCATCTATCATCCGAATTAGGTTTATCTAAGGCCCAAGCAGGTGTCCTGACTCCTGCATGGCTCACCTGACTTGACTTGTGTCTAATGTCTTTGTGAGAGGGATGCACTTTGCAAGGAGGTTATTAGTGCTCTAATGAAACTCTAAACTCGCCTGACAGAATAAGAGCACAGCAGGGCTGCTTTGAGTGCATGCTTGCTGTGTGTTAATTGAGATGGACAGTTCATTATCATTGCTTAGTTGCTCACAGTGAAGCTGAATTCTAATGATCGTTTTAGCGTTTGCATGCAGCAGCAGACATATACACAGAGCACACTAATCAATGTTAAATTAGTAGAGGCAGTTTCTGTGGAGTATCATAGCATCCGGTTATTATCCTTCAAGTCTACTTTTTTTGAAAGTGCATGCGTCTTAAATTTAGGAATTCTGAAAGTGGAGGGGGATCTACAGTGGGGTATGTTGACTTTAACACATGATGTTCAGGGTGGGAAATTATAGCAGAAGATGAGTCCAAAGAAGCAGATCAGCACAGCTCTCTGGCCAACCTGGACTCCTCACCTGGCACCTCGGGACACAAGATGGGTCACGGGTCCTCTGGTAAGGGAAACATGTTTTTCATAAGTTAATAATAGGTCCCACGTTCTAAAGGGTCGTGTATTGCTACCTCGACTACATGGCCTACAGAAACACAAAGTAATAAAGCCGATTAATATTGTGTTTCTAAGGCAAAAACAGATATTGAAATTCGAGAGTTAAACATTTGATAATGATAGATCATTTTATATTCATTTCTTTTACATAATTGTGTTACATAAACAAACATTTTTGTCATAAGGATCCCTTATTTTTTTAAGGAATATGACCAAGGTAAGCATTAAGTGGGACATTTTACCTTTAAGAAAAATATACTTGTGCGGCAAGGTTGCAGATTGTAACCAACTAAAACTTCCCCGTGTGCCAAGCGCGTAGGGGAACTACGGTGGCCGATTTGAAAATGTGAATGGCCCTCTCTAAAGTGAGCGTTTGGTTTGTCCGGTGTGGACTACTGTTGAAACATGGCGGTGATACTCTCCTCACCAGAAAAGGTTTCCTTCTTCATTTCGAACATGCACACCATCCCTTGTCACTCTTCATAGCCTTTGCCCCAGTGGTTTGGAATGGAAATGGACTGTAACCAAGCATTAGTTACTCTTAGGCCTTAAGATTATTTTTGCCTCTGGGTTCCCCAAATGACCTTCTTAGCTCCTAGGTGCATAGAAAGTGCTTACACTTATAGGTACTTCAGGGTACAGTCTTGTAACAAACACATTTGAAAAAAATACACAGTTGTTTCTTGCTATGTGAATGTAACACACAACAATCTACAGTTGGTTCATGCTTCTGTGACTTCTACTGTAGTGCCAAGTGTTAGAGCACAGTTGTTATTTGCCATGTAAGAGAGTCTGTTCACATTCTGGGTGTTTGGAGTCTACATTCATTCTACCTGGTTTATGCCTTACGAGACAATATCTCTAACTTCTGATTTTCACTAGACTGTAGTCCCTGTGACCTAAATCAAACCCCACTGTCTCACTGTTTCCATCTTTGTGTCCACGTTAATAACACTAATGTGCGTTCCCCATGGCCAGCCCAGCGTGACGAACTGAGAGAGATCTTCAACGACATCAGCAGCTCCAGTGAGGATGAGGAGGACGAAGGGGACCGGCACGAGGACGAGGACCTGAATATCATGGACACGGAGGATGATCTGGTCCGACAGCTCCAAGAGAAACTCAACGAGTCCGATTCTGCACAGCATGAAAGTGATAGAAACAACCAGATAGGTGAGAGGATATCAGGTTTTCTACAGAGATCTGGCTTACTATATGAAGTCTGCTTAAAATGTGACAGATTTTGATGAATATTTGCATGAAAAGCTTTTTGAAGTATGAAAAACATTTATATTTATTGATTAAAAATGAACCCATTATTATTTAATGAAAATAATTCTTAGTTGCAGCCCCTCTGACTGGGTGTATTACTTGTTATCGAAAATACAGTTTACATTACCTACCAAACTGTTTCCAGTTCAAAAATCCAGGTCTGAAAACAGTGGTGGAGTAGTGTAAATGAAACACAAGTAGAAACACATTGATATATGACCTATAGATATTATGTTTATATGTTTATGTACATCTGTTCTAAAATTGAACATGTGTTAAATTGTTCTGGAAAGTGTGTGTGTATACCTTTTGTGAAGGAAGTAAGTTCAGCACTAGAATTACGCAATCTTTCATGCTGTGCTTGCAACTTGCATTTACACCTCTGTGAATGCTGTTTCTTTTGGCCAAGTTACATTCTTTCATTGTTTTCAGTTGTAGGCCGAGAACTTAGCATGCTGATTTCAGAACAGACTTGTAGACTAGAGACAGTCCAACGTGAAATTAAATCAAACCCCCTCAGATACTTGTCAAAACAGAGGTCAAAAATAAACTTAGCCAGGTGTCTGGGCTTGATCAGAGTTGAATTTTCTAGGCCAGACATCACAAACACAAACACAAACACATACACAACCATGAGTAGCCCTACTTTCACTTTAATACACATGCTGTGTCCTCACCCACAGAGATGCACACACAGACAGCTCTCCTCCTCAACTAACCAGTCTGACAGGTGTTGTGGCTCAGCGTGCAGCTCAGACAGCTGTCCAGCCTATCAGCTCAATGCCTCCTTATCTACATACATGGAGCTGTCAGTCAGCAACACTACTGGTCAGCTCCACTGTAATAGCCCATCAGAGCCTTTCCCGATGTGCGGGATCTGGCTGTGTACATTTCTGGCAGCCCTGCAAAGTTGTAATAAACGAGTCTGCAGGGACTCCTCCCTGCTTGATTTTGCATATTAGATGGATTATATCAGAGGATTGAGAGTCAGTTGGGGGAAGCAGAGCTTGGAAGATAGTTGATGGTGATGGAGCCACAGGTTGTTATTGTTGTTGTGAGGCACTGTCACTTTGGCTGGATTTAATGAGAACTCTCTGTGGAGCCCCGAGCAGACTGATTTAGTTGTGTCTTTAGTGCTTCGGCCTGCTGGCTCACGTCCTTTTTAAATGGATTTGTTGTTCCCATTAACCGCAATGTTCAGCTGAATTGGAGGCATCCTTGTGGCTCAACAAGCTAGGGTGCATATCGTACCATCATGGCTTTGTGAATGTAGTGTTGCTCTCAAATGTTGTCACATCATCTCTGTTTACCTTTTTATGTCTACTCTTCACTGCACAAGAAAGCATAAGTTTAAATGACATGTTGTCTGAGTGCCATTGGTAACGTGTGAACCTCCTGCTTCCCTGCAGTTATGGAGTATCAGGTGCAGATCAACGGCGTCAAGGCCAAGCTTCAGGAAACCCGCGCCCGAAAGAAACAGCAAGAGGAGCTCATCATGAAAGTGGAAAACCAGGCCCTCAAAGTAAGCAGTGCACACTCTCACACTGTTTTCTTCCACTTATTCAGAAACTAGGTCTGCATGTACAGAAACATAAACAAGAACATGCAGATGAGCTTGCGGGCAGGAGTCTTCATGCAGCATAAGTTCTCTCAACAGTGATGTGAAAACATAAAAACAGCTGATTACACACAGTGTTAGAGGCTTTTTTTTTTTTTTTGTTAAAGCCATAAATATTACATTTCTCCCATCAGCCCTTTGCTAATATAAGCATTGCTGTGCAGAAACAATGGCAGGGAAATTCATTGTTCTGCCAAGCGCTCTTTAGTAAAGACTTTACAATGAGTGAAACATGAGCAGACGTGGCCCTTTTTATGTTGCCATTTAGAGCACTCATTACCCGGTGTTTTGGGGCCGTCAAAGCCCCATCTCCAGTCGTTATTATCACAGTCGCAGGGAAAAGGTCAGCTGTCTCTGACTGGCATTCCAAGCAGCCTTTCTGTCGGAGAGGAGATGACATGAACAGACCAGGCAGACACATTTAAAGCCATCACAATTTAATGAGGCTCAGCATGTCGACTCGAACAAATCTTGTTTGTCTGTTTTTGCCTTTCCTCTCACAGAACCGCTTCCAAGCTTTGTTGGATGAGATTATTCAGCAGGAGGAGCGAGAGATGGAGCAGGTAAGAACCTTTTCGTAAAAGCCGAGGATCAGTGCCTTGCTGTGAGCTCTCCACAGCTTTCAGCACTTTGCCCGCATTTATCTTGTATGAATGTCAAATACCATGTTAGCAGATGGCATAGTGCTTGCGGTCCTTGTTAGACCCAATGGTGTTCATGCCTGATGGCAAAGTTCAAATTCAATCACGTGAAATTGAGTTTGTCAGCAGTTACCAGCAGAGTCCTTTTTGCAGCTATGGCATAGTAGCCACCCACTGTCTTGGGTCGTTGTTTGTATTGACAAATGAAGGCAGCAAATTAATGTGAAAAGACATGTTAATCATCGTCCACTTACCCTCCAATTACACCCTGGGGCTGTCGGGCATCAATCACCACTTCTATTTTCTGCTCCAACAGCTGGCCTCCCTGCAGGAGCAGCTGGACTCACTGATAGAGAAGTGACCACCAGGGGGCAGCCTCATGTCATCTTCAGCACATATACACACACATGAAGGAGGAGAGCCTTCATCCAAGGAGGAGGGAGTCTTTACTAGCTGACTTGCTGTGTCATTCCTTTCAGTTTGTCGTCCCCATACATTAAATATACAGCATACTGTTTCATGTATTAAAAGTCAATATTTTTTATTAGGTTGACCAAAGTTGTTTATTAGTGTATGATTTAAGTATTTGATTGGCTTCAACTGTGTGTATTTTTGCTTGTCATTTTAAAGTAAATGTACTCTTAGTCAACTCACCTTCTTTGTCTTTCATGACCTGTATGAGAATAAATTACAGTGATACACAAGTGTCAAAGAATAGAAAACAGTCATTGTTTTTGTATTTGGGCACATATTTACACATGGGGGCACTTTGATGTTGGTCATAAATATTGTTTTTCTTTAGATGGCTGAAACTTCCTCAAAGTGATAAAGACAGTGAACAGGAAGTAAGAGCATCTTTAATGTCTGTAATGTGATGTATTTCCACGTTAAATAGAATATATGGACGTTATCTTTAGCGATTGGTTGATTGATGAACCATCAGATTACTCTCCTTCCAGAATGATCTTAACTTGTTCAAGAATGATCTGGGCCTTTCTTGTGGGCCCCGGCGGTCATACCCGCCTCTCCTGCTCCTTTCTGCAGGGATTGCCCACCAATCGCAGGGGTAGGCAAGAGATTAGCTCCTCAGATTAAAGTGTCCACCTCCAAACTCTGCCTAATCCTGCCATCTGTCAGAGAGCAGCTTACTGGCCAAGACTCTCTCCACTAGGCTAATTAGAAAGCCAGAAGAACGGACCCAGAGAAGAAAAAAAGAAATTCCCAAAACACACTTTTCTGTCTGGTACTGCTCAAGGCAGAGTGACAATGGAGGAGACGTACCTTCTCAACCATCCAGGTGTCCGGAAGAAGATACTGGCAGGAGGCGCAGGACCGCTGCCACACTTACCACCTGGGACAAAGGTAACAAGTCACGCAGTTAATCTGATAACCTAAATAATATAGATTCAAGATCAGTGTGATAGGAAGTGAGGCATGGCATAATTACCATTGTGGTGTAAGTAATATTCCACAAAAAATGTCTATTAAATAGCCTTGTGTTGCATTGCCCACTTCAATAAGATTCTGTTGAATTATTCATTAAGTGAGGGAATTTATTCTGTATCTGGCTCTTACACACAGAGCAAACATTTGGTCAACCAAATTGCAACATGTTTTTTGGCACTGTGTCTGTTTCTGTTCATCCACTGATCTGCTGGTTGCCGACTTTTTTCCGCTCCTAGTCAAATCCAGCCATATGGCACCAAGCCTGGACACTGTGACGAACATTTTCTATGACAATGCCAACATGAATTTACCTGTGTGTGTGTGTGTGTGTGCGTGTGCGTGCCCTGGTGAGGTGATTCCCAGTTGCTCACACAGTTATTATACCATTATACACAATCTGTCAAGCTATAAATAGAAGGTTACATGGAGCCAACTTAATTTTACATTATGGTGAAGGCATTGTAAGTATTTCACATGCACACAAACAAATGAAAACCAGCATGAATGTGTTGTGTAAGAAGTGACTGAAATACATTACAGAATTCAGTCAAATTAATTTTTTGGAAAATATGTAGATCAACCTTTAAAAATAAACATCATATAGTTGTCAGCAGCTGCACATTGTTAATTGTCAATCTCAAATTTCCATATATTGTATTCTGTAATGTATCAATGTCAGATATACAAAATAAGGTCAAAAAGGAGAGAAGAAAACATACATTATATACTGTATGTACCCATACATGCAGTCATACATTATTCATGGGCTTCCTGCAAAACAATCCCACAGATAATTCTGCTATACTAAAATAGTATTTGAAGGGTTCATTTGCAAAAACAGATATCTCCATTTTTATTTATTTATAAATCATGTTTTTTAGAGAATCACAATCAAACTGGTGTCGTTTTGATAAGAGATCTCAATTTTCTAAATGTTTTTTGTGCAGTCAAGGGAATATCAGTAAACTACCATTGGTTTATTGAATTCATTGCTTTTATCTGTTTTTACAAATACATTCTTAATTTGTTTTAAACTACAAAGTAACAACCTAAGTAATTTATGGACCAACCGTATATTAATTTCCACTCTTCCTGTCCCCTGCTCCCTCCTTCCATCCCAGCTGGTTTTCCATTTCCAGACGCTGCTGGACAACTTTGAACGTACAGTCATCGATGACAGCCGACTGGCTGGCAGGCCGGCTGAGATTTTTGTTGGAAAGATGTTCAAGATGGAAGTCTGGGAGACCTTGCTGGCTTCCATGAGGATTGGAGAGGTGGCTGAGTTCTGGTGTGATGCCGTTGTGAGTTGAACTACAGACTTAACACACAGACACACAGACACACCGGGCTAAAATAAAGGCTGTCTCGGTGGATCCTGTCTCTGGGTGAGGGGCATAATTCATAAGGTTTTGAAGTGGAGACTGTGTCAGCATGTGTACTCCTCTAGGATTATATGAGTAGCCATGGGTATGACAGTACAATGCCCAGGGCTGTGCCAACTGTAAAACCCTTTGTAATGTCGGTGAGTTATTTTAAGCCAAGAGAGGGGGGGCTGTAAATCGGGAAGAGAGGACCGTGAGTTTGCAGTATGTTTAGCGATTGTTGTTGTAATTCTAAGACAATAAAGTGTGTTCAGTCGGGTGGAGAGGACGGCAAGGTACTGTTATTTTTAGCGGTTCCTACCGTAATTCTAAGCCTAGGAAGTGTGTCTGTCCGTCGGGTGGAGAGGACGGCGAGGTTGTTGTGTTTTTAGCGGTTTCTACAATAATGCCAAGCCGAAAAGTGTGTCTGTCAGTTGGGTACAGAGCTCCGCGTGAGCGCGGGCTTCTATGACCGCTTTTCGGCGAAATTCGCCGTTTTCAATGGGAAAATGTCATCCACGTGAATCATGTAGATCCGTAGAGTTTTTATTTGGGCCTCGTGGTGCATTCAAAGTTTTTGTAAAATACCTTTTTCCCATCCAGTGGTTGTTTTTGTAGTTTAACAGGAATTTACTGGTGAAATAAGTTGTTATAAAAACAACATTTTTCATAAATAATTTAATTGTGACCCTGTGGCCTTAGCAATACACAAGCCGTTCTTTAATGTTGCGGTTTTGTGCTCCTTTTTTTTTTTCTTATTTCTTTTTTTATGAACTTTTTATTGTTTTATATTTTGAACATACAGAACAGACAAATACAATTGAACAAGGTGCTCCTTTTTTTAAATATATATATATATATATATATAGGAGAGCTGTGTCACCTTTTTCAGCCCTTCTGAGTTTGCAGGTATGCAATATAAGCCAGCATCTAACGTAAACTACTCTGCTATGCTGTGAAGTAATGTCTGGCTATGTGAGAGAAGCGTCTAGCAACATAGTTGTGGATGCTCCTTCAGCGCGCTTTGGAGGAGGGTCTGGCAAAGCGATACTATGGATGCTGTGGTCTCAGCCTGGCAACCTCCGTGAACTTCGAGTCTGGGGAGGAAGGGTCGGTGGAGACGACTCTCCAGTATTTTGAATTTGTACTGCAGTAACTATTTTAAACACTAGCTGTCAGTATTACATATTGCACCTTTAAAAGGTGCTCTAAGCGATGTTGGGTGACGGCACTTCTTGTTGACGTTCGAAGTATTTTCAAACAAAACAAGGCTAGCTCGCCCCTCCCTCCTCCTCATCCCGTCCCCTCCCCCTCCCTTCCGTGCTTCTGCGCACTAACCCCCCAACCCCCACCCCCAAATCCTTCTTGTCGGTTATTGGCTGGAATGCTGGAAGACTGTTTTGTTATGTTGTGTGGTGCAGGTTGGCCAGTTTGTTTTTGTTGGCGTTTGTGGAGCCTGGGCTGTCTACAGAGACAGTGTTTTTTTTACAGTGTGTTCAGGGCACAGGTAGCTCGTGGATAGTGAGGAGATGTTAGCTGTATGTGACATAAAATGTTGTAGCCTAAAAAACGCGTGACATCGCTTAGAGCACCTTTAACACACAAACATGAGAGTCCCAAAATTTGTACTATTTATTCTTTTAAAACACATGGACGCGCACGCGCACACACATGCGCGCACACACACACACACACACACACACACACACCTAAAAAAGGTCCTAATGAGTGTTCATGAGCAAGGAAGGGAAGCTTTTGCTCTTCATTATGATGCACATAAATCAACCTACTGAAGCCTCCTACATGGTAAGTATTATAACACAGCAGAGCAATTTTTGTGTGTTTTCTTCTGGAGACAAATTTGCAAGTTAAATTGTGGCCATTTCTTGTCTTTTCTTTGTAGGACTGATTGCTACCAGGGGGTTAGCATGATTAAGTGCTTTTATGTCTTATTGAAGACTTGTTTATTTTTTTGTTGATGACTTAATCTTGCAGCACACAGGCTTGTACCCCATCGTGTCCAAGGGAATGAGGCTAATCGCTCAAGGGAAAGACCCCCTTGAGGGTCAGAGACACATGTGCGGCATGGGAAACATGTTCAACTATCACTCCACTGGTTTCCCAGAGCTGGATGAGCTAATGAGAACTCCTCAACCACTCATTTTTATCATGGAGCTGCTGCAGGTAAGCACTAGTCAGTGGCAAAATACTGTAGTCACATTGGATTGCAAAAGAAGATGACAGTGTAGAACAATTAGCTGTCTTCTAATAATCAGCTTTTCTCCGATTTTAGCATCTGTAAACAAAAAAAGACACATCTACATATTCATCCAGCCCTCTTCTAGAATTAAGTCACTCCCACACACTATTTATTGAAAATTCACTGACAGAAAAGTCCCCCTCCCCTTTACCTAAAACATTCAGCTTTGAAATAATATGTTACCCAGAACAAGCTTGAAACTCATCAGGGGGTCCAGTAGTGGCAGTAAATTAATCTTCCTTGTTTTAGATAGTTTCACAATGTTTTTACAACCACCCCAGTTGACAACTCTTCAGTGGAAGCAGTACTCAGATGCTTTACTTAAGTAAAGGCATCAATACCACAATGTAGAAATACTCTGTTACAAGGCCATTCAAAATTGGAGTAAATGCAGGCAACAAGTATTACTAGCAAAATGTACTTATGTACACTATTTAGAGTGTAAATCTCTATAATAATGCATCATGTTGTATAAGTTGATCGTATGTTTTGTAGGTAACATCCAAGTAACTATAACTGTCAAATAAATGTAGTGGAGTAAAAAGTACAAATTTCCCTCTGAAATGTATTGGCGTTAGTAAAAGTGTTGATTGAATGTACTTACTTTCTTTCCACCACTGCTATTCTTTGTACCTATTCAGCATTAACTTATGATTCCATCAGTGGAGTTTTTCTCCCGTTGACATTTTTGTTCTGTTGTGCCCTCCTCCTGCGGCTTCCAGGTGGGAGACCCCATGTCCTACCAAAGAGAGTCGTGGATGATGGAAAAGGATGAGAAGCTTCAGGAGGTGCCAATTCTCCACATGCAGGGCAATACGCTGGTCAGGCAGAGACAATTCAGAAAGGCTGCCAGCAAGTACAAAGAGGCCATCCTGCTGCTGAAAACAGTCCAGTCCAGAGTGAGTGGGATGGAGCTGGAGATGGGATGGAGTCATGTGCAGGCTTTCTAATATTGAGGTTTTCTCAGGATTTTAGGTTTTTGGGACATGCAACTCCAGCGCTTTTCCAGTGGGAGATTCCTGTTTTCCTGTTTTGCTCTGTTTCACTGATAAAAAGCAGTAGGGTGGAAGGACTGGCAAAGGAAAGAGGAGGGAGAGATGTGGAGCACTGTCTAAGATGAGAGAGGGATGTAAGAATGGAGGAATACTGGAGGGAGAGTTATGTATGAGATATTCTGATAAGAGAGTATTAGAAGATTCTTTTGTCCGTACGAGTGATTTGTCGCAACTTTAGACATATTCACAAGTTTGATGTTGGAGGCTTACAGATAGTAGGAGATGCCAAAAAGCACAATAGCACTGATCATGTTCTTGTTCTTCCGTCTGTGTGTGTGTGTAGGAGATGCCGGGTGATATAGACTACATTAATTTGGGTCGAATGATCATCCCCCTGGAGTTGAACTACTGCCAGTGTATGTTGGAGCTGGAAGAGTATTATGAAGTTATAGAGCACACCACCGAACTGCTGGAGAAACACAAAGGTAAACACCTGGTTGAATTGTACAAATTTATTCTGATTACTAATTAATGCTCCTATTTGGCCCTGAACAGGGGCAGCTCTACAGGGGGGCAAGAGGGGGATATGTAGCAGACAGACATGAGAGTTGTAAAAATGTACTTTTCTCACTCTCAGCAAAAAAAGCTAATAAGACTATTTCCCAGAATGTCAAATTGTTCTTTGTAATCATGTTCATGAAAAGTTCAGTGATGAGTAAAATAAGGTATGTATGGAGTTACCTCCATTCCTGCAAATGAACACTGAGACAAACAATAATTTCAAAGTGTTGTAAAAAGCCGATAGGTCAAGGTCTGTGCTGGCTTTATTGTAGTGGCTGCTGCACGCATTAGTATGTAGGAGGGCTGAGGTTGACATTACAAAGGGTTTTATAGTTGGCGCAGCCTTGGGCATTGTACTGTCATACCCATGGCTACTCATATAATCCTAGAGGAGCACACATGCTGACACAGTCTCCACTTCAAAGCCTTATGAATTATGCCCCTCACCCAGAGACAGGATCCACAGAGGCAGCCTTTATTTTAGCCCGGTGTGTGTGTGTGTGTGTGTGTGTGTGTGTGTGTGTGGCAGGAGAAGGTGTACAGTTGAGAATGTGCGCCTGTACGATGTTTGTGCTCAAGCTTGTGACAGGAGGAGGAAGGGTGTAAACTTGTTTGTCAGTGAGCAGGAGAGTAAAGCGGTTTTGTGGAAATGATGTGCAGGAGCGCCACTGGCCCAGTACGAGCTGCAGTCACAATGCTGCAGCCCTCTTCATTGAGCTTATAAGAATGTCACATCCCACACCGCCATAACTCCACCTTTCCCTTCTTCTACTTTTCCTTATCAGTGTCTTTAGTTGTCCATTTCCAATCCTTTTCTATCTCTACCTTTAGTCTTATTTCCCCCACCCTTTTCCCACGTTTATCTCCTTTTCTTATCCACTTTTCTTGCATTCTTCTCCTTGGTGTTGACCCATAAAAAATCATATTGTCTGTCTCAGTTTAAGTCACTAACTCTATTGCTGTTTCATCCCTTCAACCCAGTTATTTAGAAAAGCACCCAACAGTGACTCACTGCAGTGTCTCGGCTTTTGCCAGAAGCAACAAAGAAATCGGTTTAAATGTTGGCTGAATAAAGATGTAGCATAGAGGGAAATTAAATGCAGAGGCAGCGAAAACTGAGCCATCAGTGGGTATCTAACCAAGCACATGAGCTTATTCTGCTGAAACAGAGGGAATCACTGGTGTGTGTGTGTGTGTGTGTGTGTGTGTGTGTGTGTGTGTCCGTGTGTTTAAAAAAAAAAAAAAATAGTACAACATTTTGGGAAATATGCTTGTTCTTATGGCGGAGACACACTTCCTAGGCTTAGAATTTACGGTAGGAATGGCTAAAAATAACACTACCTTGCCGTCCTCTCCACCCGACTGAACACACTGTATTGTCTTAGAATTACGGCAACAATCGCTAAACATACTGCAAACTCACGGTCCTCTCTTCCCGATTTACAGCCCCCCTCTCTTGGCTTAAAATAACTCACCGACATTACAAAGGGTTTTACAGTCTACACGTTGTAAACAGCCGTGGTCCGCTTGCCTGGTCCTCAGGTAACGTTAGCAGTTAGCAGGGTAACCCTGTGTCTGAGTTTGTTTTTGCGAGTAACCAACTTGGGTACTCTAGCTATATAATTCAATGTGAGTACAAGAATGTTGAAATGACATAAAATGTCCTTCCCTTGTAGCCGTGATAAATTAGCCTGAAGCTAATGCTTACCTGTTCAGGAGGAAATTAGCCAACTCGTCGTCCTATCGGGCTCTAAGCTGTCTCCAAGCTGCACAAATACTAGAAACGTGGAAACAGCTAGCCTCGCTCTCTCTGAAGGTAACATCTGCCTCTAAAGCTCACTAATTAACACATTATATTTTGTTATAAGTTTGTTTTATCCGTGCAAAAACCAAAGTATAAAAACAACAGTTCACAGTTTTATAGGAAGTTATGTGCCAGACTATTTCTTGGCCAGGCACTGTAACTGCCCATAAAACGGAAAAGTGTAGTTTTGTACATTTTTTTCTTACAGGTAAAACAAACTAGATATAATGTGTTAAAGGGATAGTTCGGATATTTTGAGGTTGGGTTGTAAGTAGTCTGGATCAACAGAAGTACATTTCCAGGATAATTGACATCCCACGCAAGATGTCCTTCACCTTCCACTCTCTGTGTGCTGCCGTTCTCAAACTCCGTTCACTTCGGGAAACATCCACAAACTTTGAGCTAGCAAGCTACATGCTGAAAATTGCAAGTTTTGAAGAAAATTTGGATCATGCAACAAAGCAGGCCTGCTTGATTCTTTCGGCAAATGATTGTAAAGATTTACAAAGAATATGTGTATGGCATTTACTATGTAACTGGGTCGTTTTGGGACAGATATGAGAGGATTGCTATGGCGAAGTACATATGGCAATATACTGGTAAGAGCACGTTTAACCATGTATCCAACTAATTTAAATAGCTCACATCACGTTACTGTATTGTGTGAACAGTTAACTTCAATAAATAATGTATGTGGCGTTTTCATTTGCGGGGTGCAAATGTTCCATCAAAAAGTTCCTTCCCAAGAAAATTTTGCAGAGCCACTACGTCCGGAACTTAGCGCCGCCCAAGACAATTGTGATTGTTTTAAAGAAATGCAAACAACCCAGAGCGGTTTTTTTTTCTATCCTAGAATGTATGTGAGGTGTAGCCAGACCTTACTCCACAGCACTGTGGACATAAGTCTGGCAATGCGAGACTAGGTTGTATGAGGTACTTATCCATAGTGTAGGTAATACACTGACTATGGATAAGTACATCCTACAACCCCACTTCAAAATATCCAAATTATCCCTTTAATTAGATATATATATATATATATATATGTATGTATATATATATATATATGCAGCATGTTTGCATTTTTATAAATTTTTTTAGCAATAGTTTTAATAGTTTTGCAAACTCAGGGCTGCTGAGAAATACACACACTGACAGTGCACACCTACATCTTAAATGCAGACAAATTGCCACCTCAGCTTCAGCAGACAGAGCAGGTTTATTATTCAATATATTAAGGTTAGGACATTAATAAATCGGTTTCGTATTCATGCTTTTCTCTTATCATTCTGTATTTTTGTCGTTTTTCTGTTTCTCAGACTGTGTGAAGGGCTACTACAAGAGAGCCAAGGCCCATGCTGCTGTGTGGAATGAAAAGGAAGCCCGGAGAGACTTCAACATGGTGGCCCACCTTGACATCACTCTGGCCTCTCTTGTCAGTCGAGAGCTGAAAACCCTGTCAGAGTGCATGAAGGAGAAGTACTGGGAGGAGAAGGAGAAATACTGGAACATGCTGGAGAAAAAGGAGAACAAAAATGAAGACAAAGAGAGGGAGGATGATGATGAAGAGGAAGACGACGAGGTGGAAGACAAAGGAAAACAAGAAAATGTGACCACAGAGATTAAAGATGAAGTGGAGGAAGAAAAAGGTCAAGAAGAATCTCCATCCATTCTCTGTGCTGAAGCTGAAGCCCATAAAGAGGAACTCGGGGGAAATAAGGAAGCAAGCTCTTCTGAGATCAATCCAAACACTGCCAATAAAAATGAGGAAAAGGACTGGCAGCAGATGTTACGACTGGTTATGTTTCTGCAGAAGGAAGGAATCTTCCTCATTAAAGAAAACCACTTTGAAGAGGCTTCTGTAAAGTTCAAGGAGGCCATTGAATATGTGGACGTCCTTCAAAATATGGTTAGTGTCATTGGTTATACAGTGCAGTAGTGTAAAAGTACCTTGTTTACTGTTTACTGAAGTTGTTTGGGGCTGTTTTTCTGTCTTTTTATTGCACTGATCAGAAGCAGTGTTCCTAATTTCCTTGTATTCTGTACAATGACAATAAAGCGTTTTCTATTCTATTCTAAAAGCATGCACACAAGTAATAGGCAGGATTTTCTGGAGAAAAAAAAACAAACCTTTTATCTTGACAATGATCTGGTGGACGCATTTTAATAGTCCACTCCATTCAGCGTGATGAATGGATAGAATGTGCAACAAAAGGATTGTGGCTCGTAAAATATAATCATCTGCCATTGTTTCTTTTCTTTTTTTACTGAAGAGCAGCTTTGGGATTGTAGGTAGCGAAGTGAAGAGCAGAGAAAAGAGCGCTAAATATAACAGCACAGAGATATCACTGTGACAGCGCTCGCCTGTGCTTCCTTTCTCCCTCACTCCTGTCCTGCCACACCTCACTGTCGAATTCCCTCACGCCTTTTGCACACAACACAGCTTCTCATCAACCTTACCCACCCTCTCCGATCTTCATTTCTCCTCCTGTTCTTACAATCCCCTACACTTTACCTCATCTCTGTGTCCTTCTCTTCATCATTCCTACCTTATATCTTCATCTCTTTCCTATTGTCACACTGTCATTCATGTTTCATCTTTTGAACATTTCCTCTGCCATCTATCACCACCACCTCCTCCACTCTCATCACCAAATCTCCCACCCACCTTGTCCTATCTGTGTACTCAACAGGTGGATCAACAGAACGAGGACTGGGAGTCGCTGGAGAAAGTGCGTCTTCCGCTGACTCTCAACCTCAGCCAGTGCATGCTGGAGCTTAAACAATACCAGCAAGTGGTGGAGCTCAACAACAAGCTGCTAAAGAAGCAGAAAGGTAATCATTTTAGTATGAAGATGAGAGTTTGAGGCAGGGGAGGAAACTAGAAGACGTATTTTGATAAAGAAATAGGTACATGACTATAAACAAACATGCTCGGTTTTTAGATTCTTTTCCCGTACACACCTTCATTTTTTAGTTTTAAAAATATCAAGATCTGTTGCTAGTACAAATGCATGGCCCTTAGCAAACGCCTGCTTTCACACTGCATCAGTCCTTGATCTCTCTGTTTACTGGGGATAGAAGAAAACAAACATTCACAACCGCATAGCTGAGTCTCTCTTTTGTTGCCCGGACCCACCCATGGACATCACAGTCAAAAATGAATTCACTCAGTATGTTTACACGCACACCAATATTCAACTATTATTCCGAATATGACAATATTCCGAATTTGATACAGGTTATGTAAACAGCATATTCCGGTTGGATATTCCAAATAAGGCCTTTTTCCGAATATAGCATTTTCCGATTAAGACGTGGGATATTCCGGTATTATTCAGGTTTTACGCCGCCTTCACATTGGCACAGTAGATACGGCTGCGAAACAACCGGAAGTCATTTATTTCCTATGGAGATTCGCAGACTGCATGTGAATGGGTCCGAACCGATGTGAACGAGTGCGGTGCGAAAAAAAATCGTGTCCGTTGGTCATCCTGATGTGTTAAAAAAGTTGAACTCGTACGAAAGGCAACGGTTCGTATACGACAATCCAAGCGGAAGTTAGCGTTGCTATGGTACTGATAAACAAATCTGAATTCTTAACTTTTAATAAAATAAATAATGATTTCATAACGATATGTTGTCATGTAATCGATTCATTTTGGAGTATGAGAAAAGTTCTTGCAGAAACAATGCATAGGATACCTGCTATGGCTAAAGCAACAGACATCGAACTATTGACATTATACCGCTATATCACATTTAACCGATCTGACATATCAACATCCTGGGTAACTTTTCTCCACACAGCAGCCTTTCTGTTTATATCTCTATAGCCCTCAGATGAGAGGTCATAGAGAATTGGACATTCGGACACTGACAGAATGAGTCGCTCTAGTCTCGCCGCCATTTTTTTTCTACTCGCTTTCAACGTGTAGTACAATGTCCACTGGGGGCACATTGCGTATTATGGAGCTGATTTCAAGTGGCAGTCTGAAGGCGGCGTAAGAGGCATTTTTGGACATGTATACAGTGCATTCGGAATATGCGTCCTGATGCGCAGGCTTATGGTCAGCTCTGTGCGTTGCTATGGTTTCTGTATACAAACCAACCAGTAGCCAATAGTTTGCAAGGCTGGAGACCCGATAAGAAGGAGAAACACAGCTACTTTTAAACATTATCAAAGACTTAGATATCAACAGGTTTTTGGATATGCGCAAACATCGCCAACCTTTTCAAGAAGCTCGTTGAAGGAATGAAAGAGGGACGCTGTGTTAGCACGGTCCAAAAAGTCCGCTGCCGCTGGTAAACTTTGAAAATATCCCGTTTTGCACGGCTACATGTAAACGGAAATATTGGTGGAATACTCACTTTCATTAGCCATGTAAACAGCTTGGTCAGAATATCGTCTTTTTTAGAATTAGGGAAAAACCCAGAATATTATGTGCATGCTCTTTTTTTCTGCTATGACTGAATTATTTATAGGCTGATGTGAAATGGTTGTTCTCATGCTTTACTTTTCCCTTCATTTACTTTTCTCCAACTTTCGTCATCTACTTTGTCTATATAGTTATAGGGTAAAATAAACAACTCGAGGAATGATGAAAGACAGGTTTCATCATTCCTCAAGTTGTTTATTTTACCCTATAACTTTTAGTTGTGCTGCTTTCCAGTTTTATTCTTGCTGACCACCTGATCTTGATGACCTCTGTTTACCTCATGTGGTCATTAAATGTCAATATTTCTTTGTCTTTTCTCATAGGTAACTTTAAGGCAGTCTATCAGCGGGCACGAGCACACGTCGCTTTATGCAACGAGGATGAAGCTCGGAGGGACCTTGATATGGTGGAGAAATTAGACCCAACGTTTAAACCCTTCGTCCGCCAGGAACTGAGAAAGCTGGGTGAGAGCGTACGCACCATGTACGCCCGCCAGAATAAGACTTACTGGGATGCAACACAGGAGAAGTGGGGGCCTGGTGGGAGCAAGGCAAAGAGTGCAGCGAGAAAGAAGAATGTCAAATGCACACAAAAAGCCAATGAAGAAAAAATTGAAGCAGCTAAGAAGACAGGAGACAGTAAGATAGAAGACAAGAAAAGCTCAGAGAAACCCACTCCTGCTGAGACTGAGGGAGTGGGTGACGCAGAAACAGAGAAAGACCTAGATGTGAAAGCAGAGCAGAGTATTAAAGATCTAGAGAGTGGGAAAGTGACTGGAAAGGGTTTAGATAATGAAAATATAGAGAGTGTCGTGGTTCATGAGGACGGGCAGGGTGCACAAGATAATCGAGCGACAGATAAAGATAGTGATCCCGCGCCCACCAACACAGGCCAAAATAATGTGAGCAAGAGATCAGCAAGCAATAAGGGCAGAAAGAAGGTCAAATGCCAATCAGGTGCTGCACCGGGCCCAAGCAGAACAAGCCAAGGGAGCAAAGTCACCTGGGATAAGCCAGGAAATGGTGGCACTCAATCAGAATAGACCAATGGGTTGGAATTGGCCTGTGCAGAGCCAAAGGATGGTGGAGAGATGCAGAAAGTAAAACGACTGGAAAGACAAGTGATAAACAGCCAAGCCTCAAGTCTCAACAAGAAATATTGATTATGCCACATACAAGTCCAAATCTAAACACAAGGAGAAAAATGAATATAAACAGCCTGCATTTGGCACCATTCTGACTTAAATTTCATTATTCAGTTCTCAAAGGGATAACTGCAGGCACATAAAAAGAGCACAGGCAGACAAGGAGTTTGCCAAATACAAAGTTTTTATTTCTGTACACAAAGAGTAGAAAGCAGCCAGTAACCCACTTGTTATTACAGTAAAAAGCCTTTCTTCAGAAAACGTTTTATACAGATTAAAAACTCCAGAAAAAAGACAGCAAGAAGTGTTTGGACAATAACATAAAATCAAAACCATTAAACTATAAATATTTTAATGATTAATGAGGTATATTAATGGTTATTAAAAAAACTAATTTCACCAGTAAGTTATGAGTGTGTGTGTGTGTGTGTATATATATGTGTAAGTGTTATCAACACCTTGTTTGAAGTTAGGTGATTCATTGCCCTGTCCTGTGAGAGGAGACACACAAGCTTAGATACATGATAGCAAACATTGGAGGTTGTGAAAACATAGGCAGGGAAGTAATGATCGTTAGCGTGGTGGCCAGCTACATGCAGTTAACAGAAGTCTAGAGAGAGACAGCAGTGTCCTCTGGGTTGACTCTTGCCTCTGTGGAGAGCATTTTTCTTCAATCACACAGCTTTAGTCATGCCACAGAGAGCAGGGTATGCTTCAGCGTGTGTAGGGAATATAGGGAGCCACTACCAGTATAGAAACGTGTACATGGATCAGACCTCAGATGATCACTCAGTCAAGGAGATGAGTGTCAAACAGCAGCAGAGTTACACACGGGGACAATCTGTGAATAACCACATAGTGTATTTATTTCAATCTGCCTCCGATATATTGTTTTAAAAAAAAAACACAACCAATGTTGACAGGCAGCCCTATGGGGAGTTCTTCCTCTTCTTTTCACACACGGCTCTGTTACATCATTTTGTGTACCCACATACAAAAGAAAAAAAAAAGTGTGATCATCAATGCTTAATGAGATGTGTGAATCCCAATAAATGTATGTCTATGAATAAACATTGCTTGTCATGTTTTTTTTTTTTCACCCATGAGCCGAGCTGCTGCTGTTTGTTCTGATTTATGAGAGCTTCACCAGAACAAATTCTTAAGTGATGCTGGTGTGGAGATAAATTCAACAGATGATAATGACTATTTTCAGCAGCTGAAAAGCAACAGGCTTAAGTGGAGGTGGAAGTGAAGAAGAGGAGAAGGGCGCTCACTCTTGCTTCCCTTAAGGCTATTAGCATTTGTATTATGAACGGCACATCACCTTTCCAACTCACAAACCTGTGGAACTGCATCCTTGGGGACAGTTCCCTAGCAACAGTATCAAAATTAACAGGCAGCGAGTGCTGAGGAGGATGGTGTCAAAATGTAAGCTCTGTGTGCCTGGAGAGGGAAGCCCGTAATGAATACAGCACATGGGTTTCAAACTAGTGTGTGAGATCAGAGTGTCATTTTAAGGTTTAAGATTAATTCCTAACTGTGTATATCTGTGTTTTCTGTGAGAATGAGGCAGTATGATTTGCTGAGAAATACATGAGCCACAGCTTAACTTGTTTCATGCATCCTTTTGTTCTGCTTCTTGAGATTTTTTGGTGGCAGGCACATGAAAGTGGATCTCTTCCACCAGCCCCCAAGCAATAAATGGATTTTTTTTTCATCTTTCCTCTCTTGTTCTCTCATAAAAGCCCTTTTTAACTGGTTTCAACGTATGGATGCTCATGCGCTGTGATCCACACTTGTCCATTCTTCCTGTTAGCCCAAATAAACCACCAGCCTGTCCAGGGGCACACTCCTGATGCAACCTCCTTCCCTGAATGTAAAAACACAATGCAGTCCAGAAAGACTAAACTCTTGTTTTATATGGATTCAGTTTCATTTCAAGGCATTCACTGACTGTGCTGTGTTTAGAACAGAACGCACCCTATGACCCTGATATGATGAGGGCAACGCCATTTCAGCGGCTTTTTGTAAATCTAAACGCAATTAAGTATGCATTAGCGAGGGAAAATGAGGCATGTAGAATCAATAGCTAGTGTTCTTTTCAAATCTACATGGAGAAGAGGGATTATTAAGGATCATGTCAGTATAGGAACACATTATGGTGGTGCCTTGTTCCCCCCTGTAGTGTCTGGAATTGGCCTAGCAGAGAGAGAGAGCTTTAGTCTTGCAGCTCTATCGCCTGGAGGTCCTTCCTTCTCTTTCTCTGCACACAGCAGTAGAACGCTCAGATCCCAGAGTGGACGCCTGCATGATGATATTTATCAGCAGACATTTCCTCAACAAAATCCGATTTCAGCCACAATACAAATTGGCTCAAAACTGAGAGTGTGTCTAAATTCCACGAGCCAAAGAGATGAAATGGATCGCCATTTTTTTATTGAAGTGATTTTTTTTGTGATGCAGCATGGCACATGTTATTGATCATGCAGGGAGCTTGTGCACAATGTGGGAAGGGTGCATTGTAAATAGGGAGTGTGGCTGTAGCAGCATACGTGTGTGTGTGTGTGTGTGTGTGTGTGTGTGTGTGTGTGTGGGTGTACGGTAAGTGCAAGTGGTTCTCTATGAGTGTAAGGGGCTCACAGGAGAGGCGAGCAATGAGAGCGACAAGCAGTTTGAGAGGATTAGAGGAACACAATGTGTGCATACATAGGCGCTGTGCTAGCGGGCACTTTGGCTGTCTTAAATAAATCATGGATTTAACTGATGATGTGTCATTCTCATAAAGTAAATAGGCTTGTTGTGGGTGCTGTCAACTCCCTGACAACCTGAAATACAGTCAGCCCAGCCCTGATCTAGTTCACTCTAACAAGCTTTAACGCACCAACCTGCCTTCAAAAAACAAAAAAATAACAACCATGATAACACATTCAAGGAGAGAAAAAAACACTGAAGATACAGGCATTCTGACAAAACAAGGGGATATTCTTCTTATTCCTTTTTGCATTTTTTTAAGTTCTCCTTAAGGACAGTCCAATTTGTGCTGTGGACAGCTTCACACCTCTGAAAGACTACATAGATACTGGTAAGCACAGTGTCTTGGCTGGGCATGTTCCTTTAAGCTAAGTTCCCACTACAAGACTTTCAAAGTCACCAGTTCGCTGTACTATTCACACTACACTACTTGCTGTCTTGTTGTTTGTTTTCACACTACCTGACTGACCGGCGACAGGGGCTCACACACAGGAGGAATCCCCGAGTCTAGTCTTCAAACTACAGTATGTTTGAAGTGACACGCGACATGACGTAATACTGTACCATACGTGAGGCAGGATTTTTCGATGTCCGCCAGAAACAACCGCTCCAAGTTGTTGGTGGCTGATTTACAGTGATAAAACAAAGAAGAAAAAGAAAGAGAGTGCCTTTAAAGGCGGGATTGTGGCTGGCACACATGTTCACAAATAGCCTATTTCCACACATCTTTATTATTTATAGCCTGTTTTCTCTACGTGCAACAACAACTTTGGTCCGTGTAGGAAATGCAACACTCACAGTAAATAAAGTACAGACGACCCTTCCCCCTGGTTTCCCCTCAGCCTGTGTCTTGCGCTCTCATTGGCTGTAGCTCCCTGGCAGAGTCCCCGACAGCTCCAGATATTTAGCCTGCTAGATATCCGAAATGTGTCTGCGAGGCACCAGCAAGCTAACCTGAGGCGCCAGATGTTTTTTTACACAGAACCATCTGAGAAGCCGTCATTGGAAACTGTTTGGAAAAGGGCAGGCACTTTCAAAAACTACCTGGCAGGTGATTGGATGAACCATCTATGCTATTGTTGTTTTGAACGAACAGTCGCAGTGGTCGCACACACCTAAACCACACCCATAGTTGTCAGTAGCTCCTCAGTGGATGCCGATTGGTTCAGAAAGCTGGTAGTTCAGACAAAAACGCAATACTTGAAGCAATTCTTGCGTGATCTCGTGAAAATCCACGAGTTTTTGAACAGTTCACACATCACATTGGAGCATGTGCACGCAAGTGCCAAGCCAATGTCGATTTGCTTACAATATTGGGCTTTTATCGGGGAGCTCCAAAAACTGTCGGTGAACGGAAAACAGCAAATCAGGGCTAAAGTCCTGTAGTGGGCACTTGCCATTACTTAGTCTCTCCCTGACCTGCTGCTAACGTTAGTTTCCTTTGGCTCGTTAACATGGTGTCAGGCTGTGCCACTGAAATTATGAAGCACAGCCTGGCCAAACGGACATCAGCGTGAGCCTTTATCAGTTTGCATGAAAAAGGCTTTTAGTGCACAGATTCCAGTCAAGGGTTAGCTCTGGGTATCATAGCTGCTGCAATGATCACAGGGGCCGTTGTACTGTGGCCTGACCACAGACATGTGGAGCTCCTCCCTCTGCCATCAGGCATACTTTCAGGTTTTCACTCTGCTCCTCCAGGCCCACTTGGGGTTAGATGTGTGAGGTGGTGCCTGAAATTAGGAAATAGAAGAAGAAAAAAATAAGAAAAAGCTTTTACAATTTTAGGAACACATGCACAAGGCTGAGAAAATGTTCTTGGTTATAACTGAGGAGGCTATAATTATGATAATCCCTTTCTTTGTTCAGGTTACAGGCTTTGGACTGCCAAGAAAATTGCATTTTAAATGCGATGGGACAGTTTGCAAAGTGACATTGACGCTCTCTTTCTCTTTCTGTGCTACTGTCTCTCTTTAGCTTACATCTCCTCCCTGCCATTTAAGTCCTTCCCCCCAACTATCGACCCACAGCAGTACATATTTGCTCTCCTCTCTATCTCTCACTCTCCCAAGGGTGATGGAGGAGCAAAGAGTCTGTCTCTGAAGCGTGGGCTACTACAATCCAGGCAGCCGTAGCAGAACTCACCCGGTTCTGAAGGGAAGACGTTTCTCAGCTGCTCGATGACTTCCTGGAGCTGCAGGACCGTATCCTGTTCGTGCTCCATATCATCTCCTGAGACACACACACACACACACACACACACACACACACACAAAGAAGGTTACACCTCCATGAATGGTTAGGCGGGGGATTGGAGGGGAGGATGCATGGTTTCACATTCAACATGCGTGCATGTGTCAAGCCCACATCTAAGCATGGCTGCACGTGGCTGACCTGCTGCTTCAGTGTCAGTGGTCTCTCTGCTGGCAGGTTCCCCATGGTGACCCCCTCCAGACACGGGAGAAGACAGAGTTGACGGCTCTGATCCGTTGGCCTCCGAGTCATCTTTGGGCTGTTTTTAGGAAAGACTGATCATCATTCAATCCGAATAATCCATCATATTTCAGGTTATTTAGCCTTTCACATAGTAATGAATGAGATAGTTAATGGCACTCAGCCAGCATCCCTCCACTGGCATATTTGAGCAGAATTATATATATATATATATATATATATATATATATATATATATATATATATATATATATATATATAAAAATTTAAAAAAGGCAATTTTGCCCAGCAGCTGTTACACAGAACCATCAGGTTACTGTGATTTCTGCTTTGATATAGACAGATAAAAAGATAGTGAATTCCAATGCACACAGCAGCATTGCAGACAGAGGTGGGGGAAGGTCTCAAATCACAATCAAAGATGTATAATGCAACTCTGAAGGATATTCCCATATATGCAACCAACATCCTTTGTATTGTATTAAGCAACAGTGTAGCAATACTCAGGAGGTGAGTAAGTTCAGTAGTTGCAGTGAAACTGGGGTGTCTGCAGAGATTTTGAGGGATTCATACATAAACTTCCACAGACTACAAAGGCAGATTTTACTGATATTATTTTTTTGAGAAAATTAAACAGTGATATTGGTCCTGGGAGAAAAATGGATTTGATTTTTTATACCCAGGAATGTGTTCCTCCTACTCCTTCTTCTCTTTTCTCTTTACTCTCAATTTCCAAGTCTTTAACCTGAAGAAGAAGCATCCTGTCCCTCCTAAAATTTACATTTTCAGAGCAGTTGTCATTTTGCGTATGTCCCTTCTTTGCCTTTCTATACTTTATGAATGTATGTGAAGCACTGTGCCTTCGGATGTATGCACCGTGACGCATACAAACTCAGGCAGACTCTTTGTCTCCCTGTGCCCTTAATTAAAGCTGCAGCTACAGTTACACGTTAGAAATATAGCTGATACAGTTAACCAAAGCCCCTTAACAGAGCAGATACTGTTAATGATGGACACATTAGTGACTATAGGGATCAAACTTTCAACCTTCAGTGTTTATCAAACAGAGTGTTCCACAGCTCAGGTGCCCGGATAGCAAAGGCCGGTGACCTTTAGTGGCAGGTCAAAATTTAGGAACCATTAGTAGAGTCCTACCAGAGATCTCAAGCAGCAATCAGGCTCAAAGGGAATTAGCAGATTAGCAGATCACAGATATTGGCAGGAGCCTATTTAGATGCAGCCTCTTTTTTTAAACATTATTAGACAAGAGAGTGTTAATATGTAGTGCTGAGGCCAGAAGAGGTAATTATAATTATGTTTATAATAATTATGATTATTTCATCTATCCATGACACCCCATCACCATGCCTCTCACAGAGGTGTACCTGTAGCAGTAGCTCCCTGAGCCTACGAAGCTGGGACTCCAGCTGTTTGTTGTGATCCTCCAGGATCTGCATACGGGTCTCCAGGCGTGTCTTGTGTTGCCGGAGGACCCGTGCTTCGGCCAGGAGCTCCTCATCCTGCTGCCCTCCCTCCGTGGGTGAACCTGGGCCGCTCTCTCCAGCCTCAGTCAGCATGGGAACTGACACTGCCTCCTCGTGCTTCCACTTCAGCCTCCTGTACTCGCTCTGCAGCACCCTGAGGACCCACAGTGGAGGACAGATGGAGGGAAAACAGTCAGGCCGACATGCTGGTTGAGCATACAAAACACATAAAAACAACCAAAAGTATTTATCCAGCCTCCACTTGATGCCTACACGTAATGATGCATGATGTATTGTTGATATCGTACCACACAGAGAGCAATCATCTTCACTTTGAACATTAGGTGCAATATACTGTCTCCTGTCTCCTACGTGTGTGACACTAATGCCATCAACTGAGTATGTGCTGTGAAGCATTACTAAAAAGCTGCACATATCCCAGTGTCATGATGCCCAAATATCGAGTCAAGTGGACCAACCACTGTAATTTGTTGGTTATGGCTTTACTTTTTCATGGTTTGTGGTCCCACAAACTTTACTGTTGTATGTGTAATAATAATAATTGAAAAATTAACAAATTTGTCTTCTTTAAAGCTTTAGTGCGTAACTTTTTTTTACATTAATGAACGTCCTCTTCTGAAGAGTCCATGTTTTTGTTAATCCTCTGTGTCTTCCTTGCCTACTAGCAGCTGTGTGGAGGAGGGGGGTGGAGGCACGTGTGCGATTACGGAAGGCTTGTGTCATGTGGATGCAACAACAGTGGTCATTACTTAGAATTCCTCATGGGGACGACAAAAACTAAGCACTATAGCTTTAAATTGTTTTGTTTTTCCTTTTATGCTGACCTTGTTAAAACCCAATATGTAGAAAAGTAATGAACTGGTAACCCTCTGGAAGTATCAAGCTGATAAAACAATATCTTTAAAGTTGTTAAAGAAGAACTGGAGTCTCCAGGACCATAAGGAAGAACAGGGTTAAAGGTGTTTGATTCTGGTATTGATGTATAGTTTAGGTATGAGACACATGATAGCCACAGCAGAGGATATAAACTAAGCTACAGCAGCCACTATAGTCATAAATAAGCACAACAGAGCACACTGCAGTGTCATAACTGAACTGGGTCAAGGTTTCAGACACCCAAAGGGCACAAGTGTATGTGTGTGTAAGTAGCCAGATGTTGCTGTGTCTGTGTGGAAAGGTCACAACCGAATTGAAAACGAGAGAAAATTATTCATATGAATCATTCGCATAAAGGTTGCCCCTGGTAACCAATTAGGTCAGTGTTTCTCAACAGGAGACGTTCAGAGGATGACGGGGGGCACTGGAAGCAATACTGTGGAAAGGGGGGCGTTGAGGTGCCTTTGGGGGGCATTTGTTTTAAGGCGAGATTACACCAAAGGTTCACAGCAATACGAGTTTTCGCCACTGCACCTGGACGAGACGGTGGATTGTAACTCTTCTTCTCTTTAGTGTTTCTTTAGGCTTTGTGTGGTGCAGCTCCATGCTGCCTTCATGGGAACGGAACGTCAGAATATCATCTTATATAAACTCTGTACTGCAGTGTTATGAATCGGTCTTGTCATGAACTTTATAGTCTATATTAAACGTTAACATCATTTATCTTTAATAAGTCTATGAACATAGCTGTCGAACATTTTTCATTCAATATGATTTTTTTATGATTTTTGATAACAATAGTAAAACACAGGACTTTCACCCAGGATAGCCGGGATCGCGTCCCGCGTGTGGCGTTTATCAATATTTTTAATAAAGCCTTCCCCAATGTTCTTTTCCTAAACCCAACCGTTTCTTTTCCTAAGCATGTGACGTTGGTCACCGTCGTGTTTTTGTCATTTTTGAGTGTTACTAAAGCCTTTCCCAATGTTCTTTCCCTAAACCCAACCTTTACAACACGTGTGACGTTCTCGCGATAGCATGGCCTACACACCACGTGAGTATGTTTACATCCGCTGTATACAGCATAGACATACACGTGGATAGCTCAAAATGCGTACCGATAACACGCCATTTGGCTTTAGGAAAGTGGCGTGTATGTTTACGCAAAGTCATGATGCCATGTTGCTGTTGACGTACAATGTGCGATCGATCTAGCTAGGAACGATTTATTGTGTGTGAAAACAAACATGCTGTATTAACTCCACAACCTGAAAAAAAATCAAGAAAAGAACCTAGCTCCAGACTCAATGCACCATGTCCTAAAGCCTGTTTTATGTATTAAACATTTTTGTTTTTCCTGGATACAGACCTGTTCTCATTCTCCAGGCGGGCCAGGGTGCATTGGAGCTGATCCTTGTCCTGGTGCTCCAGGTGGGCCAGCAACATGTGCTGTCCGCAGGGTGAGTCATGGTCCAGGGCTGGGCTGGAGTGACGCAGGAGGTACTGATCTTCATCCCTGAGTCCCCCACACAGGAGACAGCACACTGAGCCACCAGCAAACAGCCACCAGCAGCACAAAGCAGAGCCAAGAACGGCATGGGAGAGCAGACAGGCCACAACAAGGCAAGGCAAGCAGGGCAAGGAAAGGTATTACAGGATGAGATGCAATGAAACAAGACTGGACAGAATGGGATGGAACACTATGATAAAAGCATCATGCCAGGTTCACAGTCCAAATATTAAATGTCCTGTCATAAACTTTGCTCACCACAATGTTAAAAATTCACTCACTTTTATTAAAAAGTTGATCTTAAGCTACATCACAATATATTTCCCAAATAAAAAACATGATTGATGATGGAAAAGAAAACTTAATTTGCAGATCTATGAAAGCAGAACTATGGCTGTGAAAAAATAATGTTTGTGAATGTTTGGCAATTACTTTATGGCCACCTTAGTTGCAGCACATATCTTCTACTGTAAGATTTGTTATTTAGTTTTAGGCAATTAACCCTTTGATGCATTGGTGGGTCAACAATTATCCGACTGGTCTGTAGTTGTAGATAAAGGTAGCTTCCCTATAACAGACTTTTGATTGTACAAATAAATATTACAAACTTTAAATAAAGTTGGTGTGAAAAAACTATTTTAAGCAAAATTATGAAAATAACATATTTATTATTAACAAAAATCGCTGACTTTAAAGTGGATTATTTTTGGACCCACTTATAGAAGATTGGAGGTTTCATTGATTTATGCATCTAAGGGTTGGATTATATTCATGTCCGTTACCTGGCAATGAGCAAAATGTGAACAATGCACACAGGTGGAGGGTGAAGGCTGCACACACAGGCAGCATGATTCAGGAGAGAAAACCGTAAGATGCTAGCCAAACACCAGCTGGAGGCACAGATAGCACAGCAGCATGTTCAGAGCCGTGCAGCTGGAAAAACAGAGATGCACTGACAGACAGAAGGACGGATCCACACCATAAGAACAACCAGATACAAGGGCACAAGAGAGGAAAAGAGCACTGCTACACATACGGGGTAGAAGTGAAGTGTCATGCATACAAACACACTCAGGCAATTATAGACAGACACAGATGCAAATACTATATGTACATGCACTGATACATCCACATTTTTGTGACAACGCTCCATCCAAGCAACACTCTAGATACATGCACATGACAACAAAGACACTGGGAGCAGGCTTGAGAGGCACGGATTTCAGTAGTAAAAAGTTGCACTGCTGAAAGGTAGTGTAGTTCTATCTAAGACTAAATTTAATGTGGTGTCAATCACAGTCTTCCCTCAGAGGACACACACATAAGTCATGTCTGAAAATAAATAATGAGCACATAACATTTTGTACAGAGCAGCTGGGCATGCAACCTAAACTTTAAAGTGCAATAAAAAAGGAAAACTATCTCAGAGAAGGAGGAAATGGATAATAGCCCACACAGATGTCAACAAAATAAGACATGGATACACACAAATACAGCCCTAAGCACTCTGTCCACCTGGCACTTTCCACAATGAGGACTAGGGCTGCACGATATTATGTTTCATCGTCTACATCATGATGTGTGCATGCGCGGTAGTCACATCGCAGGATGTTGACGCTACAACTTCTTTGCTGCTTGATAAAAAAGTAAACTTTCACTGTTCTCCTTTTATATGATTGTTACCGGCTGACCCTTCCCCTTTAAGACAGGTAGCCATGTGGGTAACGTGTGTATTTGACGTAACGTAACGTTAGTCCGACGGGGTTTGTTATGGGAAGTGAGGCTTGTGATGATTGTGTAATTGGAAATATCCCAGTTAAGGATTCTGTTAAGTATCTGGGCATATTTATAACTAGAAATCTTATTGCTAGACAATATCTAAATTTTTCAAGTAGACTAAAGAAAACAACAAATATTTTTAACATCTGGCTTCAAAGGGATTTGTCTATTTTGAGTTCTCCTCTCTAAAGCAGAGGGCCTGTCTCGTTTTGTTTATCCATCTTTATCCTTATTTGTAAATGATTCAACAACAACTGACATATATCGAATTTTTCTGGATTTTATTTGGAAAAATAAGTCACACAAGCTAAAGAAAAATGTACTTTCCAGTAGTAAAGCAGAAGGAGGTCTTGAAGTCCTAGATTTCAGTGACACTGTGAACACCTTTAAAGTTAATTGGTTAAAAAGATGTCTTAAAAACCCTGAGTCAATTTAGTATTTTATCCCAAATTACATTTTTAACAAAATTGGAGGTCTTTCCTTTACCTTTCTTTAATTTTCTGCCAAATAAATTGGCAATTAATTTATCAGAATTCCATCAGCAAGCCCTTTTAGCTTGGATGCTAGCCTTTGTCCACAATTTTTCACCACACAAGACTTTCCTATGGAACAATTGTAACATACTTATTAGGAACAAATCCTTATTTTTTCCTAATTGGTTCCAAAGACATTTAAACCACATTCTTAATCTTTTCGATAAATTTGGTGAGATGCTATCCTATGAACAGTTTATGAATGTACACAGTTTTCCAATTCCTTTCAGAGAATTTAATTCTTTGACTCGTGCAATCCCAAATGGTTTAATTCTTCTTATTAAAAATTACTTAACCTATGATGCACACGTTATATCACAGCCTTTACTATCATTACACCTTAAATTTTACGTAACATATACTCTACTAATCACCTTGTTGCTAGATGTACCGACATTGACTCTTCCTGTACATTTTGTAAACAGAATATTGAAGCAATATCTCACCTTTTTTTTGATTGTGAAATTTCCAAAAGATTTTGGACAGATTTGGAGTCTTACTTTTTTGAACCCACCAACTTTATCTACTCCTTTAACCTTAAAGATATCATCTGTTTCTACAATAATTCAGGTAATGGTGCTCTTGAGTATCTAATTAATTTTGTTATTCTGTATGCAAAATTCTATATTCACAAGCAGAAATTTTCTAAGTCAGTTCCTAATTTTGTACCTTTTCTCATAGAATTTAAATCTCTACTGAAGTCACTTAGAACGTTGGATAACAAAAAAAGTATTAAAATTGTGGAAACTGTAGAGCTTTTTTTCCCTGAAACCTCTGACTAACTGTAAATTTATGTCTTCTTGTACTTTTTGTTTTGCTTGTAATGTCTCTGTTATTTCTCGTTTGTATTGATTGCCTCATATGTTTTTATCTTTATTTATTTTTTATTTTCATAAGTTTGTGCACTTGATGGTCACGTGCTGTTAGTGATTACCTGATTCTCTGTATTGCATTTTGTCAATAAAAAAAAAAAAAAAAGGGATGTGAGGCTCTCTGTGTGTAGAAAAGTACCGTAAGCGGCAGCTGCCGCTGACACAGTGATGCACATGCTTTTCCATGGGTAGTGAAGCTACAGTAGTCAGTTTTTTTTATGTTCGCTGCAAAGACAAACTAAATCACCTGATTAATGCAACGTAATCACGACATCTCCCGGTCATTTTTCACCGCAGAAAAGCTGCTACTAGCCAGGCTAAAGCTAATATTAGCCTAAAGAAATTATAGGTCTGTCCCAACTAACATTACGGTTCACAGCCGCGACACTGGAAACGTAACACTAATCTACAACAGCAGTCTGTGTCTGATATAACGTAATTTACACTGATTTAAGTGTTCTTGGATACACAGTTTGTTGCTAGTGCGTGACGTGCAGGCTCTGCATGCACAGCAAACCACCAATCACAATCAATGTTGATCAATTTATCAAACAACCAAAGCAGGCCCTACTAATCGACCACAACCTGAAATTTAGAGGAAGCAACATGCATGCATTAATAATATTATTCACTTTAGCCTGGATTGATAGTATTATATGAATACAATGGTGTCATGTCAGTCAATCAGTGTATTTATACCTAAATACCCTCTCCAAAATCTCTTCAGAAGAGTAGTCACAGCGCTTACTTGCTTTGGTGTTTGAAAAAAAGTTCAACAAAGAATGGTTCACATATGAAAAGTTCCTTTTTCATTTTTATTTTCTATGTAGATGCACTCTCCTACAAAATCACCCCAGTAGTCGAGAATGATTTATTATTTCCAAATAGAGCTATTTATGTCATCTTGTAAAAATTAGTCTATTTTCATATCACAAAATATATCGCAGGAAAAAAAATATCGCAATGTCAGTTTTTTCCAATATCGTGCAGCCCTAATAAGGACTCACCTTGTTGGTGCCTCATTCACATCAAACATCCCCGTTCTTCTCACTGCTGTAACCTCGCCACCACTCAGCCAGCTTTCTACAAACACACACAAGCCTCTCCTCTCCTCAGCGGGGTTTTTGTATCTACCCACTACCATAAACTTTAATCACAGCAGGCATGTGCATGATGAAGGGGGGCTGTGTGCACACTCCTCGCTGTGGGTCATTTTCATTATGTGGCTGATTATTTGTGTCATGTTACCCAATCTTTTCTTAATAGTCGAAAATACATGCACAAGCCTGAGCACACACAGAAACACAGAAACAATGACTGTATCAAGAGGAAAGACAATAAAGACAACACACACACATAATCCCCAGGAAAGGCTGTGGTTGTAATGAGGGGATTGGCAGCATACTCACAGACTTTCATCAGGAGACAGGCTATCCGTGAAGAATGAACAATTCTGGCTCTCCATTTCCGCCAATCTATAGATGTATGTATACATACACACACACACACACACACACACACACACACACACACACACACACACACACACACCAAGGACAGCATGTTACACACATGTATACAGACACGCAAAAGAGAAATACAGGGGAGTGGATGAGTCAGAACAAATGCAGGAAAAAGCAAAAGATTGATGGGGGAAATACACTTCCTCAAACACAAGATAAAACAAACAATCAGTGTGGTTTAGCTTTAAAGTAGTGTGAATAAGACCTGTTGCCTTTTTGTATTATGAACTGAAACTAAACAGAAAGCTGTCCACACACATCTGACTGACCAGACTTCAGAGAGGCAGAAATTGTACTTGCCGTAGAGTTAAAGTGTCCACAATGAAGAAGGATAAAACCCTGTCTATCAACATGCAGGTAATAAAAGGGTAAAAATACGCTGCGTTCTAGCACCACGGACAGCAACTGTGTGTGTGTGCGTGTAAGTAGCGTGTGAGCTGATGTGTGGCTTTTCAGGACCAAGGACAGTGCCACTGTCAGTCGACAGCTGCACTGTGCGCATGCAGCTTTGTAAGCTTTTTCAATGCTATAACAAATAATCCAAATGCTATAGAAGGGAAGAATGTTTGAAGTGTTTTAAAAATACATGGTGCTTATACTGTTTTAAGTTTGATGGCATTAATAAGAAAAATCCCATCACTGTGTAAAAATAAAGAAATGTCAAATAAGGAGGGGTATTGGAATTACTTTTTTTCCTGTAATATGTTGGATGTTTGTTAAACCTGCACTTATTAATAAAGATAAGAAAATATTAAATGGGATGGGTGGCTCTGGCTCAGCAAGTAGATTTGCGTCTGTCCAGTAATCGCAGGGCTGATGATCCGATTCCGGGCTTCCCCTGTCCACATCTCTAAGTGTCCTTGAACAAAACAGTGAACCGCAATTGCTCTCAATGGTCAGGTCAGTGACTGCCAAGATAGCTCGCTGCCATCGGTGTGTGAATGTGTGTGCTTGAATGAGAGGAAAATTGCAAAGCGCTTTACATAAATGAAGTCTATTTACTAAATAAAAAAAGAGAAATTGGATAAATGCAACATTTAGACTGGCTATGGCAAGACTGTAGCATATTCACTGCATATTAAAGTGCATGGCTAATTCATATTAAAGAGGATGTTAAGTAAACAAAAGTAGTCACACACTTAAAGTACTCATGTGTTATTAAATTATTTAGTATAGCCTCTTACACTCTCTTACAGTACGCAACTACTTTTCTATATTAGAGTTGGCATTTTACTCAGTTGTTTACACCGCGCTGATTTGGGTGTGCAGTTGCAGTTTTTGGCGTTTCATGGCTTATATACCAATAATCTATTAACATACTTGGACCCAGGGTCACAGAAAAACACATTAGTAGTGTTTTTGTGTCACTCACCACTTATGCTTTGTAGCATGTATCTCTATCAGTAGCCATGTTTATACAACTCTCTCATTTCCTCTTGACTGAAAAACCTTTGCTCTCCATCACTATCACCTTTGCATCCTCCACCTACATGTATAGCTTACACCTGAATGCAAGGGTGTAAAGTGTGAATTATACTAGACGCATCCAAGATGGTGCGCGCCATCGTGACGTCAAAATGACGTAATATCCTGCCGGTGGCGAGCAGATGTCGCGCACGGCTCTTTTTTTTTAACGGCGCGCGACAAAGCGGAAACGGGAGGCCTGAACAAGTTCGCCGACAACCGGATGCCAGGACTCTCAGAGTGACTGCAAGTCTCTCTTGTAAACTTACTAGGTTAAGATAAGTTATTTTATGGTGAAAGGCTTGATCTGACGAAGTAGGTCATCGAATCAAATCGAAGCATTGATGTCAATGCTGCTGCCAGTTCTGCCGTTGTTTACTTTTTTCTTCTTCTTCTAGTCCATAGAAAGAGCAACGTCGGTAGCCTTTGCTCATTAGCGCCACCGCTGTTCAGGAGAAGACTGCAACTAGTGTCGCGAGCACCAGCGCGGTTATAAATAGTCACGGCGATCCCATGACGTCACATTTGTACGCGCCAGCTGGGCTGCGTCTAGTGTATAAGAGCCTTAACTTTGGTTTGAGAAGTCAAAAATGTTCACAATTTGAAAGTGGGGTAGACACAAACGGGATTTTGAAAAGTAGGACATGTCCCCCCTGTCCCCAGTGGAAATTACACCTCAGCCTGAATGCACAAGGCCGTCCATTCTCTGAAAACCCTTTAAAAGAAAATGTAGGATTATATGATCTAAAGAAGATGTAGGTTGAGTGAAAGTGGGTACACTACAAAGTGAATTCATCACAAACAGCTGCAGTCATCTGAATATCATATGTTAATGATATGTAACACTGTCAGACGATCAAAGGGTGGGTTTTTCCTTCAAGTAAGGTAATTAACCAGCGCAGAGAACCAACACACTGATACAAATATGTGAGGAGCCTTGTGACTGCCCACATACTGTACATATATACATACATACACGTGCTACATGGAAGCAGTCTTAAATCTACACTGCAGCATTCCTTATACACACAAACACAAACTCCATGCTGCATCATCCTTTGCAGAATGTCGTCAGCTGATGGACTGAGAGATGGGAGGAGGGGTGAGTGATGTACAGGATGTCAGGGACATCCACATCTCATACTATTTCTCTCTAGAGTACACTGACAACATAACACTGAGAATTTTAGGATTTATCCCTGTCCCGTTTATGGAGGCCCGGCCTGTGAACCTGACTGCCCGTAATTCAATCTGCGACACTGTTCATCAGAAAGCCTCCACAAACCTGGAGTCTCAGTCAGGGACAACAGCAAATAAGAAAGGAAAGGGCAATGTGGGTATGTGTGTGTGGTTTACTTGTGCATACATGTGTGTTTAGCCTCCTGCATGAATGTAAATGGATGTAAGAGGAAATGAAAAAAGGGAGAGAGAGAGAGCGAGGGTAAGAGAGAGAAATCCTAACAGAGTGCTAATTATTAAAATTATTATAAATTATCTTCCTCTCATCCATGCTCTATAAGATGTCGAAGCAGTGCTGATGATGAAAGGAATGAACTCTACCCCCGCATTGATATGAGGGGAGGGGTGGGAGATACAGAGAGAGATGGAGAGGAAGAGACAGAGACTGTCTGACACGCCTGCAAATCTAGCTTTCCTAACCCCAAATACTTCATCTCGCTTGAGATGAATGGAGACTACATTATTGCCATGCATTAACACCTATACCCCTCATTGGCTGAAGGGCACTTTGACACACACACACACACACACACACACACACACACACACACACACACACACACACACACACACACACACCTGTCTAATATGATACCCCAAGGGGAAATATTTCAGACACTGACCTGCCAGTAATGACATCCAGTATTTTGAGAGAGAGAGAGAAAGAGAGAGAGATAAAGAATTCTGCATGCTGATAAAACACTTAACCTTCCCATAATAAGAACTGTTCAACTCCTATTACGACGGTGCTCAGATCATGATGGAATAAGCTTTTTTTCTTGTGTCTTAATGTGTAAATGCCGATACTCATTATTAAGTATTTATGACACGCTGGGCCAAAGTAATACTGGTTAATCACCAAGACATGGAAGGGAGACAAAATAACAAAACACAGCACAATATACATGGAAAATGCATTTTGGATAAATTATCATTTATGCCTCTCATTCACACACACACATTCACACAACACTAGTCTTGCTTTGCCAGACCCTCCTCCAAAGCGCATTGAAGGAGGGTCTGGCTACTCCACATAGCATTCGGGGATGGGAGGAAAACGTGCTCTGGTTTAATGGCATTTCTTTAAACCAGTCAGAATAGTCATGGGCGGTGCTAAACTCCGCACAGAGCCGCTGCAAAGTAGTTGTGCGAGAGAAAACTCAGATTGCACAGATAGTCTAGCTAGCTGTCTCAATTTACCATGCAGAGATCTGAGGAGCAGTCAAAAATAGTCCTCATTAATCCACCAAATTTCAAATTCCAACACAAAGAAAGCAGAAGGAAACGGAAAATACAAGTGTAACATCAAGGATATAGACTACTCAAACACTAACGGCAGCAGACTACCATGCCAGGCACTGGCCTAACCATCCAGAGAAGCAGTGTTGACACGTTGACATGAGGAACGAGGGATCAAACTGCTAACTGTGTGATTGTTGGCTGCCTCCAACAGCATGCTGTCTAATTAAACACAGCTAACTAAGGCCTCAGAAATTACCATTGAATTGAATAAATATCTCTGATTTGTTCTGCTTCACAGCAATGCCATTTATTAAAGGGCTTTTACATTGAATTGTACAGATGTTTGTATTAACATGGTGTTCGTGTACCATGTGCAACTATATGCATCTTAATGGGAACTCTATTTTAACTCCCTCTAGTGAGCATTTTAGCAGTATATAAACACTGAGTAAATGGTTGTAAGGAAATATAAAAATTACATTTTAAAGTATTATCAATGCATCTGTAACTCCAATGAAACATCCATAATTGGTTGTGCATGGTTAATTATTGCTTGATAACACTGTATAACCGAGCTAGAAATCATGTTCAAAAAGATATATAACTAGACATGTGAACAGTGCGTTATAAAGCATTTGTTTGCTCTTTATAAACATGTACAGATCATTCACTCATTCACAAGCAGGTTTAAAGGATTAGTCTGGTGATATTCTATAATTTTCTTACTGTACTGTACACAAAAACAAGTGTTGCCTCACAAAGCCTGATACAGTTTATACGTGTGTCTGTGCCATAGAGCTCCATTGTTGTCAAAAAGTATTAAAAACAAATCAATGAGCCACACTGTTGAACTAGCTGAGAGCTTTCTTCATCATTTAGAGTTAATCCAACATACATAATCCTGCTGCCAAAAATATTTGCTGAAATAATCCCAAACAAAATAATTATTTACTTCTGTTTGTGAAACATTTGAGCGCCAGCAGGAAATAATAAACGTATGTATTCATGACCCCTTTTTAAACATTTAGTAGTAAGGAATGGGCTTGAGGGCGAGAGCCACAGGTGGGCTGGAGAAGTCACAAAGTAGGCATTGGTCTCTCACAGACAAATCATATCAAAATCATAGACTATTGCGATCATAGGTTATTGTCTCAAATAAAAACCCTGATACTGATTCATTCTTTTGCAGAAAAAAAGACCATTGAGAAACAAAGATGGCGTTCTGACATGCAAAAAGATGAGAGGTTTGCTATGATTAAAGTTGCTAACATACTGTTTCAATACAGTGGACACTGTATTTAGCTGGGTGAGTTTTTTCTGGTATTTTTTAGAAGGCCAAATAAGGCAATGTGTCTCATTTTGAGTAAATTAGACCACTTTTCCATTTCGGTCCTTTTAGTTTATATTGGTGAAGGATGTTGGCAGCTACAATTTTGGAGTGGCCAACATGACTCAATAGCTGTATGAAGCAGATTGTTCTGTAATTAGCACCAAATGTAAAAGGATGTAACAAAAAAGATCTTAAAGAATGGAGGAGAAGGCAGGGCTGGAAGAGGGAGAGTATGAGATAGAAAAATAAGGAACAAAATGTGTGGGTGGGAGACAATAGAAGAGAAGGATCAAAGATAAGAATAAAAAAAGGCAAACAGAGGGAGGAAGGGAAACAAGGGAGCGATAAGAAGGGTAAAGAGGACAATTGTGTCTGCTCTCTTGTTGGTGTGTGTTCCCTGTTTTAGCAGGGTCTCAAGCAGTTGTGTGTAAGAGCCTCTAGGAAGTAATATACAATGGCACGCATGCACGCGCACGCGCACGCGCGCGCGCGCGCACACACACACACACACACACACACACACACACACACACACACACACACACACACACACACACACACAGTACTATACACACACTGCAGGCTCAGTGGAAATGTGTGTATGTGTCCAGCTCTGCAGCACTGGGGGCTGAGCTGCCAGGAGTGTGAGAGTCCAGTGCTGTGCCCCTGTTTATAACCTGTCAGACAGACACTAATCCACACCAACAGTTCCCAGGTGACCAATGGGCTCATTGCCCTAGCAAGTGACAAGCTGCTAGGCACGCTGAACCCCGCTGACCACCACAAACATAACCACAAACGGCTCTGCTTATGTGCACCACTGTGTGCTTGTGTGGAGAGTAAGAGGCAAGAAAACTGCTGGGCAGTACAGTCTCCACCCTGGCTGGAGTACAGTGCACAACACAGACAAATCAATACTCCAATCAGTACAGTGTGTTGTGGAGATTAAAGGGTGAAGAAGCAGAGAGGAGGTGGAAGCAGGGGTGGAGTGGATATAAAGAAGAAAAAAGGTTGATTTGGAGAGAGGAAAATGAGATACTTAGCTGTAGTGATTTGATGTATAGCACAGCACAGTGGGCCACGTACCTGCTGGCATAATGTTCAATCCTGCTGTGTGTGTCTGCATGAGGCAGCTTGGGTGAAGAGCATGGCCTGGGAACAACAGAAGCCAAACATCAATACCTCACAGAGGCATTTCTAACGCACAAGTGGGAATGAGTTGTGGCAGGAAAAACTTCATTTACACATATTGCTATAATCCAGAAAACGAGTTTTATTTATGAACATTGTTAGGATGCAGGCAAGGGAGGTGCAACTTGTTTCACAGTGGAGGAAAAGTAATTGAGTACATGTATGCAAGTGCTGCATTTGAGTACAATTTTGGGCTACTTGTACTTCACCTGAGCATTTACCTTTTTTTGTACTACATTTAATTTAGAGCTTTAGTCATTTTGCAGATTAAGATTTTACACACAAAACACATGATCTCTTAAGGTCTTAAAATGTGATGCTTTGATTTCAATTGAATAGACCACTGGTTCCCTACATTTTTGGCTTGTGATGCTTTATAGTCAAGAACTATCTTATCATGACTCTTTTCAATAAGGCAGAACAACAGAACCTGGACTAAATGAATCTATCGTGTTTACTTTGATAGTTTCTATGATGTTTTTATGATGTATATTTATATATGCTGTGGCATTTTGGCATTGGCTAGACGTAAGCAATGACCAAACCCTGTCTATTCAATGAGAGACAGCTGTTAACTGTGCGCAGGCCATTTAAACGTCTGCACTGCCACTGTTGCTTCTTACTCTGATACATGCTTTATGTCGCAAACAGTCTATGGTCTCATTGTTATGTGCTGCATTTTTTTAAAAAGCTCAGACTATAACCAGATTTCCCCACTCCAGATCCTGCCTTAGTTGTCACGTGTTGTGACGAGATACTTAGCTCACAAGACGAGACAAGACGAGATTGGGTTCACGAGAACGAGACAAGATTTTAACACTATTTCAAAGAAAACATCAATTAAGAAATATGACTGGAAAAATAGTCTTTACTCAGAGAACCAAGGTTACAATGTAACCATTTCATTGCAGCAGTAAACAATGAAGTAGGCTGCTCTTGTATTGATTTATGACAATATGAAGATGAGGGGAGAACATTTCTCTTTGTTTAATATCATTAAAAGTAAAGTTAGGTTTTGCTTTCTACTTTCGACTCATTTAAAAAAAGACAGAGAAGAGAGCGATCTGCCCGAGTCAGCGCCACATTGAACTGTACGCTGCAGTCCTTGTGTGTGTGTCGGGCGTGTGAGAGAGAGAGAGGGAGAGAGAGAGAGAGAGCTTAAAATTGCAACTCCGCTACCGCTCTGCAAAAGTGAACTCAGAGTCAACTTTGGCGAACGGGCAAGGGATCTTCTATGCTAATTTAGGGGTCCAAGCCAGACTCATCTTCAAAGCCAGATGTATTATAAGACCAACCTAGGCGTCTACTAGCTGCTACTCTGCACTTGTGACCGATATCGTGAGATAATTTTTACCTCGACGAGAAGTCTCATCACATTTTAATCTTGCGAAATTTTCGTCACACCTCTAGTAATAACTTTACAATAATATAATAATAACTATAATAAAATATAATGGCTATGTGGCTTCCATCACTGAAGTCTCATCTCCAACTCATGTAATGTTTGAGGCTATAAAAAGTGACCCTAACAGTGACACAATCAGCCAAAAACATGGACCCATAATCATGCTAAATCTTCCTGGGTACTGTCACAGCCCTCAGCTAGGCTTCTTGATGATCTCATGGATTGATTTGTTTCATCTCTCCTTTTTCCCTTTGGGTGAACCAATCACCTGAGCCAGGCTGAGATCACAGGAATAACATTACATTAATTCTGAACACAGAGCTGTCCGCTTTAACCCACCTCAGCAAGTAAGAGTGCACAAAAATTGTTAGAGCATGATAATTAGCCTACAACAGCAGGAGTTTGAATGGGTGAAAGAAGTAATAGATAGATGACAGAAAAAGCAGAGAAAGAGAGAAGTCTGGGTTGTGATTATGTGTTGGACTCACGTCTCCAAGCTCTCGGCTTCCAGCACAGATTGCACCGGCAGGTAACCTCTCTGCGGATGCTTGGTGAAATACTGCTTTGACCTGAACTTATTCTTCAGAGTCTTGGCAAAGTCCCTCATCTTCTCTCCCGAGGTTGTCTGGAGTTGTGATTTAGGAGGCGAAGAGTTGGTGGGGTGGAGGAGGGGTGAGAGGTGGCGGTGGTGGAAAGGGTGGGAAACAAATCACACC
Source organism: Sander lucioperca (assembly GCF_008315115.2). Classification (NCBI taxonomy): domain Eukaryota; kingdom Metazoa; phylum Chordata; class Actinopteri; order Perciformes; family Percidae; genus Sander; species Sander lucioperca. The sequence continues at coordinate 29,134,973 of NC_050173.1, read as the reverse complement.
GCTTAAGAATTCTTGAAAATGTTGCTTTCTCCAAAATGACCTCACCTGAAATTTGTCCACTCTGTCTTGGCACTGGTTTGTCTTATTTTGACTTTAGATGACTAACTTATTGCTCCATCTGCTTACTCATACAGTTTCTGCTGCTCTCTCTGCTTCCCTCCTTCATTTTTGCTCTCTCTCTGGCTCTCTTGTTTCCTGCTCTCTGTCTCTTTCATAGTAAAAAATCTATGGGCGCCTGCCTGACTTAACATTGTAAAAAAAACTGTAGCTTGCTAATATAAAATATTGTCCAGTGGAAAAAAATCCTTGTACAGCCCAGAATTGATTAGATATTAAATCTGGCATCATCTCAGTCCACTCCAGCTCTCCAGCTACAGTTACCCCCTTGGAATGAACTCAATTTCGGAGACTGTGTGTGCAGTCGCCTAAGACTCTGGCTTTATTGGGGTTTAGTGCACAATGTGTGCTCTAAATAGCACTTTACTGTGTGTGTGTGTGCACTATGTGAGCCAAAAAGTATGTTACTGTTGAGTGGCACTCAATCTCTGCATACTATAGATCTGGATGAGGGAGTGTAAGCATAGCTAACAGTATACACTTAGAGAGGGGGCTAATCTAGGTCTGGCAGCAGGAATCAGGAGATAGTAGTATTTTTTTTTTTTTTACCACAGCTGAGTTTTATTCGTCCCTGGAACCTTAAATTTGTATTCTGTTAAAGCACTAGATAATGTTTGTCTTACTGGTGTGTAGTACTCCATGATGGGGTAGTGCAGCTTCTTTCCCTTGGTAGTGCGGCCGGTTAGAAAACATGTCTGGCAGATGTCCACATTGAACTGCTTCAGACTGCGATACCTGTCAAGATCAATATAACAGAGAGGCTGAACTGATGCAAGAGAACTGGGCCGAGTAGAGGTGTGTGTGTCTGTGTGTGTGTCTCCTCTTATTATTATCATACATGGTATCTTAGTTCCAGCATCTCCAACAAGCCTTTATTTAGTGAGCAAATGTTCTTACATATAATGAAAACACCAGCTGCCACTATTAAAAAATATTTCTTTGCTTCTCCTTTTGACTTTCAAAATGTCCCAACAAGTAATATTCTTATTGTTTCAATTTTTACTTTTTTGCATACTACATGCATATTACATACACAACTTCTAAATTCACCCAGTTCTTTTAACATATTACTTCTATTAAACTTGCAGGACATTGGGCCCCTGGGTGGCTTAGTTGGTAGAGCGGGCGCCCATGTGTAGAGGTTTATTCCTCGACGCAGAGGCCCAGGGTTGAGGTCTGACCAGCTACAATTTCCTGTATGTCTTCCCCCTCTCTCTCTCCCCTATCATATCTAGGCTGTCCTGGTGATTAAAGGCGGAAATGCCAAAAAATTTATTTAAAAAAAAAACCTGCAGGAAGTTGACCTTTATTTTACACACCGTCCACCCTTTATTATACCAAACATGTTTTGGGGTTGTGTAGGTGCATATGTTCCTTCCTCATTTATAAAATTTCTTTTTTCATGTAATGTTGCAAAGCCCACTGTGATCTCTCTTATGTCATGTTATGTCAGGTAGGCATGTTAGGTAATGCCAACCTGAAGCCCTTGATGGGACACTGTTTGCAGACATAGCATTTGGCCTGGTGCTTGGTCGACTCTGCAGCAGCCACACGGTGGAGGACAGGCAGCCAAACCATTGACTGTGGCTCCAGGCTCATCCACTCGAGGAAGTGAGACACCTCAATTGCAGGTTTCCCTGGGGCCTGGAAAAGAAAAGGTGGGAGGGAGGAAATAAGTGAGATTGTAAACAATCCAAATATAGACCAACAGCAGGGAAGGTACACAAAGTAATGAGATGAGAAGGTGTGCTTCCTTTCCAAAGGTAGTCCAGCAGTGAGCTACGGGAAACCAAAGAGAATACAAAAGATAAGAGGAGGAAGAAGAGGGAGAAAGAAGATGCACTACACTGTGACATATCTTTGCTTTTATGCAACTACTTAAACAATTATAAAGCTAAAACACAGCAGGCATAACTTCTGTGTCTACGTGTATACTGTATGTGTGTTTGTGTGTCTGCATGCAGTCCGTCTCTTCTGCAGACAACTTGTTCATAATTCCAAAAAGTGGGATAAAAAGGAAGTCAACCTAATAAAAGAATGAATCGCCAAGCGCTGAAAATCCGTGATGTGCTAAATTCTCATTAAGTCTGCATCAGAGATGCATTAAGAGGTTGATTTCCCTGGGGCTACCTTCACCGCTCAAGCAGAGTAGCATAATATGTGTGTGTGTGTGTGTGTGTGTGTGTGTGTGTGTGCGTGCGTGCGTGCGTGCACTGATCACACAGACGGTGAGGTGTACAGAGGTATAGAGTCTCCCGGGATGAAGGAGCTCCTCTCTGGTAGTAAACTAGCCAGCTCCATGTGGGAGGTCAAATAGTAGCTCCTCACATACTGAACACCTGGAACTGTCACTGACTATGCTGAGCACGCCACTGCATCTCAATGCATCACTCTGAGCAGATGGGATGCTTTAAACATCTTCGGAAAAGTAAAGAAATAAACATTCAGTATCCACTAAACGGCGTGTGTATGTTAATCAAAATATTAACGTACAATACTTCTCACAAAGCATAAAAAACATTTAAAAATTGTTGAGTTATTCCCCAAGTTGAATTTGACCCAGGAACCTCTGCAAATACAGTCATATTGTTCTGTATAACCGCCGCATATTCTCCGTCATAAGTCAATCCATCTGCTCCTACTCCTGCCAGCAGAGTCAGAAAGTAAAGGTCTAGAGGTTTCAGCAACTGGTGTACCCACATCCCCACAAACTGATGTCAATCATTTGCAAGCAAAATGATAAACGGGCATTTCATCTACAACTAAACGCCATGACATGAAGTAAATAGAGAAAGGAATTGATTTTAATCAGCCATAGATGATGCAGCAAGCATAGACCAGAACAGAGTGTGTATAATAAGGATTAGGGATGCACCGATGCATCGGCTGAACATCGGTAACGGGCGATATTTGCCTCGTTAACTGCCATCGGCCATCGGGGAATAAAAATGACATTCGCCGATGATTATATGTGTCATGAACGCTGTGCTCAGCAGAAACTTTTTTTTCCCTCTTTTTATTTGGGCGGGGGGAGAGACTGAGACGGAAGAGGGCACCCGCGCACTCTCCTCAGTAACTTAGATTAAACAAAGAAGATAGCGGTCGTGTGGCAATATTTTACAGTTTCAGAGAAAGATCAGCGTTTTACAGTTTGCAATACGTATTCCATTGAAATTTCAAGAGGGGGGGCTGTTAGAAAGTCATTTAACACAACAAATCTCATTGGACATTTGAGAAGCAGGCACGAGGCGGTGTACGGCGATTACCTGCAAGCTGACCAAAAACGGAAAAATGAAGCCGCCAAGAAAGCGCAAACCCCCGGTAAGACTCAGACTTCAATTGACACGTCGTTTGAGAAAGCCAAACAGCTGCCTCCAGACAGCGCCAAAGCGAAACAAATAACAAACAAGGCGATGGAGTTCATCGCTTTAGATGACCAGCCTTTCTCTGTAGTGGAGGACGTGGGTTTTCGGAGTCTGATGAAGTTTATGGAGCCACGCTACACGCTGCCGAGCCGGCGTCACTTCATGAGAAATACACAAGGTGAAAGATAGCCCTATTTATGTTTGTATTTATGAATAACATAATTTATTTATTTTAATAACATAATTTATTTATTTCACTTGTTTTTGCATTTACACTTGATGCATTTTTTTTTTATTTATCAGAAAAATATTTTTTATTGGGCCATGAAAATAATCTCATTGAGTAAGTTTTTGTTTATCAGGCTAAAACCACTCAAATAATTTTGTTGGGCAATGTACTGAAACAATCTTTTCATTGATTAGTTAGCAGTCAAAGGTTTTTGAATGTTATTTTTCAGAAAAGAACTTGTCATAAATAAGGTTATAACTAATGTCAACCAGACAGTGACATTAAAGGTTGTTTTTGTTTCATAAATTGGTCTGATTGAATTTGTGCTCATTCTAGGATAGTGTGATCAAGAGCCGAAAGACTTGTATGTTTCCGTGGCACAAAAGAAGGAATAAATAACAAAAAGAAAAAACATCGGCATCGGCCAAGTTGTTATGTTAAACATCGGTATCGGTATCGGCCCAGAATTTCCCAATCGGTGGATCCCTAATAAGGATCTGCCTCAAAAATGAGGGAATTAAAAGGTTTTGCATAGGCCACCTTCCAAAAAAGCTGTTACCTACCTTGAATAACTCCCTAATTATCTGGTGTCCCAAATTGAATGTGACCAGGTAACATTCCTGCACTTGCGCCAAACATACAACTTCAGATGCATTTAGAACAAGCAGGAAGGAAAGACTAATGCTTCAATTCATGCATTTAACATGTCTCCTCATCAGCTATTGCTCGTGCACTACTGGACTCCACACTTCATCAGATCAATATTCCAATAGATCATATTTTAAAAGGAACTTTCTCATTTAAACTTATTGGATTTCACTTACAGTTCATGTATGGTTAGAAACATTATCTACCACTGACTGTATTTCATGTATTTTAAAAGCAATGCAATGCAATATTAATGTGATGTAATGTTTGTGAGGCAACACTCTGAATATATGTGGTGCAGTTGGGGCTTCTTTATGTAAAATAATTATGACCTCTCCATTTCCCCTGCTGATGTCAGTAAAACACAATGGGCTTCAAAAAGCTGACATAATATTTTGAAACTTGACTTTTGATGGAAATCATTAGAAGGCAAATGTTTGATTTTGCCATTTATTTTTTAAGTTTCTGACTTTATAATTCTGTTTCTGTATTTGTAATTTTGTCTTGGCATGGACAAGTTCTGTTCTGAATATGTCTATATGTGGTGATTTTGAATGTTTCTGATAAACTGAAGGATGAAGTGTTCCTTTATGGGTTGAGAAAATGATCCTGCTTCTTGAGCTGAATAATATATATATATATATATATATATATATATATATATATATATATATTCGAAACCCTCTTGGATTAGCTGGAAAATGTATCGTCACAAATCTGAAAACAGGGCTATTTTTCTGACACCATCAAAAGTTGACTTTTTAGAGATATGTGGTTCTCATTGAACAGCAAAACCACGACATATGACGATCCTATACAATATGATGCATTGCTGTAGGTTAAACTACCCAATAGTACACAAAGGAGTTAAAATTAGCACAACCGTAAACATTTACAGCCGTAAAATGCAACATACACATAAATGCAGCAGTTTAGCAGCATATTAATCCAGAAACATCAGATATACAAACTGTAATAGTAGAACACTGACAGGGAACATTGGGACACAAAAATCCGTAAGTAGTTGAATCTTGTGACTGAAATAAGACTAAATCAATGCCAGGACAGTGTGTATCTGATCAAATGGGGTGAGGTGAACTCACAACATATTCCAGACGAATAATTTCGTCTGCTCTTATTGTCCATACTATGTGTGTGCACGTGCGTAGCAAACATGCAGCGGTGTCTGTCTGTGAATGTGTTTAAGCATGAGATGCACAGCGGTAAGTCTGTCCTCACCACGCGGAAGCAGCTGCGGACGCTGGGCTCCACGTTGCTGCCCCCGAAAGCAGCGACTTCACCCAACTGGCGGGGGATCTGGATGGCTTCATGGAGCAGCAGGCTGAGGTGACGCTGGTCTGTCAAACCTCCAGGACCAGACACCTGATGGAATAAATCTGCAAACACCAGAAATACATCTAGTAATCTATCAATAATGCAGTAATTCATCTGATAACACACCCGTGTGTAACAGCATTAATTGTGCACTGCGTTTGAATGCATTAAAAAAATAGCAATTCGTATTATCATCATATCTGCATATATTTCTCTTAAACATCTAGATCTTCTGATTCATGTATTTATTGCTACAACTTCTCAGCTTCTCAAAATGTAAATTTGGATTTTAATTACAAAGGCAGGCATCCACAATTTGAAACGTTTGTCTGCTAAATAATGGCATAACTTTAGTGTGAATATAAAAACTGTATGCTGTGTTTGACCATCAAACAGTTATCATCATTAATCATAAAATGTTTAACAATGAGCCACCAATTCCTGGCAACAGGGTTTACCTAACCTAGTTATGTGGAATAAAACTCACTTTAGTGACATATAGACAGAGAAAGAATCAGTTTTAGTAGCTTGACTGGTCTGCTTGGAGATGAAAGAGCTGCATAAGTGGAGTCTTGTCAGATTTTGAATGAGGCCTTTACCAAGCTATCTGGGACTCTGCCTGTCACTGATGAGATGAATGTTGACAGGCGTGTGAGGCTGCTGCACAATGCATAAGTATAAGCATCCCATGTACCCTCCTCTCTGTGTACTTATTCAACCCTCCAGAGACAACACTTGTCTTTAACACCTGCATGGTAAACAGCCTCCTCCAAATAATTCTCATAACCAGAGCCGAGGCACGTTTGACATTTTAAATGTTCACATTGAGCCGTTTGATAAAGATGAGTTTTGGACGTGGATGTTTTATGAAGACACAGCCACGGTATATAGGCCTATTACATCTGAAACCTGCAATGTTGCAAACCCACCAGTGAGATAATAGTATTTCTGGAGTTGGCTGCATAAGCCACAAACTATCTGAACACCAAATACCAAATTTGTTTGTAAGTTTTAGGTACAAAGCCCTCACTTAACAGGTAAACAGGGCTTTATTGGAGCATTAGTGGGTCAGTTAGCTAATCCCCTACTGAAATGGCCACCTTAAATAAATAAACCCCAGCCACGGGTTTACAGCCACACTACCAGCTCTATGAGACTGTACTTAGCTAGATGCTCGCATGCTCACAATAACAATGCTAACATGCTGTTGTTTATCAGGTATAATGTTTACCATGGTCACCATCTTAGTTTAAGTTGTTTGCATGCTACCATTTGCTAATAAGCACTGCACACAAGTACAGATGATGAGAATGATAATAGTTTTGCAGGTATTTTGGTTGAAAACCAAAGTATGGACAAATGAAATCAAGGCAATCCTTCAATAGTTTGAGATATTTCCATCTATACCAAAGTGGTGGACCGACTGACCATTTTGCCATCTCTCTCTAGCCACATTGCTAAAAAATTACAAAAGTGAGGTTTATTGAGTTTGTAAGACGAAACTGATCTGATGAGAAAATTAGAGGCAGAAGCCAGTGAAAGCCGTAAGAAGTGCATTTGTCAAATTAGGTGTAAAAGCACTACATTTTCAATTAAATTGATTAAATAAGAGCCCCTAAACCTAACTTAAGATGTAGTATCAAAAATGACTGGTACCACAAAGTCAAGCAAATATTCTTTTTTCTCAAGCCAAAGACTGGTGATGATAGAATAAACACCCACCATCTGTATCTCAAAGCGGCTTGATGCAAATGCTTCAGATTTATTTGCAAATGTTATTGTGACGTCTGGAGTTGGCAAAAAAACGGGATCAGTCAGTGAAATTTAAGAGTGTTAAGGCAACCACATGTCTACCTGAAACCAGAAAAAGAGGGCTCACTCACTTCAGGGACCAGTCAATTGAAGGCTGTTATCGCTCATTCTTTAAGAGCTGACACAGATGGTGTGCCAGGCATGAATAATCCTGGCATGGGTTTGGCAGTGCTGTCTCTGATCTTGTATCAACTACAAGCTGTTCAAGGTCCAGCTATCAAACGCTCACTTTTCATTTTTAACTATGTTCACATGATGACTTGTAAACTTGGGTTACAATAGAACAGTAAACCATATCTCATGTAATCAAAAAAGGTGTGGTGCCTTGGCTCTTTGCTAGTTGATTTGTGACGAAAAATGGGAGTGGGAGCCATAGAGAGAGAGTGTGCATAAATGTGTCTTTGGCCAGCAATCCTTTTAAGGCCCCCGGTGTACTTTGTAGAAGTAAAGAGAGCTTTCTCCATTATAGCAGCAGACTCATTTCCTCCATTAGACTAAGTGGATGTCTTTATGAAATACTGGCAATCAGGGCTGTTTTGTTTTGGCTCATTGTTTGCAGTTGAGGAGATACATTAGGCACATGAGCAGGCATCCGACTCACATTTGTATTTCTCTTGGACGTCTGCATTGCACAAGCTCACCAATCCCATCTTGAAGCTGAGAACTCGCATTTTGCCATTACGAGCACTAGTGGAAAGAAAGAGAAGAAGAATAACAAAAAAGTTGTAAGGTTACAATTTATGAACAGTGAATGATCTCAAATCATGGCTGCAGTAATAAATTCATACATTGGCTGAGCCCTTCTGGGAGGGACAACGTGTGGAGGAATTACTTGGGTCAAAGCAGTACAGTACAGATCAGTGCAACAGTGTGAAATTGTATTAGAGCTTAGCTGTACTAGAGCACCTGAAGGCACTCCAGGGATTTTAAGAAGTTGTGTCAATGGATTTATGGCCAGAAGAGCAAAAATAAGCTTGCCATGTCACTTACTGTACAGACAAACACGTGCATGCATACTGCATAAACACACAATTACATACACATATCCAGTATTTGTGAGGATCAGAGGTGCTGTCCCCAGCTGAATAAATAGAATAAATGATCACTGGCCAGTGAGATGGACTCTGTTGTGACCTGACCTGTGCCTTAAAGGGTTGCATTAGTTTTTTTTCTGCTTAAATTAAAATACACAAACACACCGTCACCGTTCGTGTTGAGATTTCACAACTCCAATGCCAACACAGCCTGGAAGAATTTACTGTGGAGCTGAGCAGCATTGGCAGAAACCACAGGCTTATTGAATTAACATTTGAATCGTTAAGTGAGAAATCAAGGACATGTTCATCAGAGAACGTCAGATCAATGAAGTTTAAAATTGAATCAAAGAGTGAGTTAATTTTCCAGAGCTGGGATGTTGTAGAAAGTAGGGACATTTTTTTAATCTGCCGATAGGTCAAACTACAAGGAAGTGAAACATTACTTAGGCAAGGCCATTAGAGTCACATGGAGAAACATGAGACGTAATAAGGAGACCATTTCTGTTTTTGTCCCTGTTAGATTCAGAGCTGGAGTTGGTTGAGAGAAGCTCGAGAGCACAGGGGAGCGACTGGCTGTCAGCACCTTTCACACACATTTTCTGCTGTGTGTCGCATTACATCTTCAATATCCCCAGTGCTGCTTCTCAGGGGACATGTCACTCCTGCACACCCTCCTAGTGTGACACGCCTCTGGAGGCCACACACACACACACACACACACACACACACACACACACACACACACACACACACACACACACACACACACACACACAAACACAAACATACGCACATCTCATTCAGATTCACTGCTGCTATTTATTGGAAAACAAAAAGCAATTACTGAAATTTATGCAGAGGGTAAAGTCTCTGATTGTCTCTCATTAGCAGCCAGAGCTCCCGACCGAATTTACAGCACTCGTGGGGTTGTTCACTGCTTCTGTGCTCGGTGTTTTCTCTTTGGAGATGGCACCAAATAGTCAATCAGGAGCAAAGATGGGGTGAAAGTTGGTGTGAAAGAGGATTTGTTTCTGCTGTGTCTCAGAAGGGATGCTTGGCGCTCTGCCTGGACATTGTTATTGTAGCTTTAGCCACACTGTGGCTCTTTATAGATGTCTGTACAACAAGCCATTAAACCACTTACATCAATCTGCAAACAGGCTGCACTAGGAAGTGCTGTGAGGAATAGTTAAATATAGTTTATACTATTTGTAGTGGCGTGAGATTACACATAGTTAAGTTCAGTTCTGTATGTGATGTTTATTTAGTTTCATTATTTTTGATACTATCGTTGACTCAAATGACCTGGTGTAATGTGAAAGGGTCCACAATCCAGATTTACAATGTCAGTTGCATGTGAAGTGACAAAAGCACTGATGGAGAGCAGGTGAACTCCATTCAATTCTTCTCAACTGTTGCTATAATACGATGAGACTAAAAATGAGCGTTACAAGACAGAGATGAGTGTGTCACTTAAAAGAATGCTGCACCAATTTAGCATTGCACTCACATTGTCGCCTCACAATGGACAGTAAAAAAAGGAACGAAATTGACGCAACCAGAAACATCGTCTTTTGTTTTTTGTATTCCATGCATTCTTCTTCCTTGTAAATTGAGTGAGTGAGTGTCTTATCTAATGTAGCCCCGTGCCGTTAGCCTTAAGCAGAGATGAAGAGCGGGCAACAGAGGTCTGGTGAGCACACTTCTTTCTAACTCCACACAGATTTGTTACATTTTAAAAATTGAAGTCTTCAACCCCAACTAATGCGGACATTATTTGAGGCAACTTAACCATCTAGACTTACAAAAGACTTTGTACAACTTTTTTTTTTACCTTTGCAGAAGAACACCCTAAGACATGTAAACAGACTTTGATGTGCAAAATTGTCTCAGCTAACCTTTAAGTAGCCCTCCAGGTCAGTGATCAGTAGAATAATCATCTTGGATGACAGCTTAACAATCAGCTTTTATCTCATCATTTTGATTTGTTTTTGCCTGCACATAAGCTGTTTAATTGTTTACTTAATTATATATAAATATATAAAATATATAATAGCTTTCAACCCAAGTAGGTTTTAATAAATACATACAAATAATACATACACCCTAGCTTACTCACCTGTCGTAGACGTTGAGCAGCCAGTTGAGACACATGTCGACGCAAAGTGGAATGTTGACCAGGACGGACCTCTCCTCCTCCAGCCTCTCATACAGAGCCGTCAGGCCGTGGATCATCTCCACCACATCCATCACATGCTCCCCCTGCTGCAGCACCTGCTCCCGAAACACCTCCCCGAGGCTGCTCAGTGCCACTAAATCCACTAAAAACACACATAGATACATATTGAGGAACACAGAGACCTGGAGAAACACTTTCATTGTGATGTGTCATGTGGAGGAAGAAGTATTTAGATAAGTTACTTAAGTAACAACACTACAGTGTAGAACTACTATTATAATTATATAAATATTGATAAATTAATGTGTTCATCACTTTAATGTTGCAGCTGGTAAAGATGGGGCTAATTTTAAGATTTAATATTAATTTTAAGATGATTTATATTTTGTATTAATAAATCTGCAAAGTAACTAAAGTTATCAAATAAATGTAGTGGAGTAAAAAGTACAAGTAACTCAAAATTTTACTGTACTGTATTGACTAAATGTACTGACCATGTGTATGTACTGTATGTTTTTGATGTGACAACATATTTTACGTTTCTATATGGTTGGAAATCAAGTAAACTGATTATTAGTTTAAAAGCATGTACACAGGCATGCATGTACACATACTGGAGCTTATCACCTATGTCCATACGCATATTAACCTTCGAACACATAAACACACAGACACAGAGCAGGATCATCATCCTCATCTCAGCATATGAGAGCATAGGCGATAGCACATTCACCCTTTTTGCCTACCATATGTTTCAAGAGCAGTGACGCAAATTTGATTTCGCTCTTCTAAACTAATTTGATGGCCCATCCCTAGGAGTGGAGATAAAAGGGTGTCTGTGGATGCCAGGTATAATTGGATAGCAAGATAATGAGGTCGAACAGAAAGAGGAGATACCAAGAGTATTCTCAGGGTTGTGAGGGAATCTATATTTCTGATGGGCTCTTATGCAGCACTGCTCAATCATTCACAAAGTGTGCAGAGAGAGAGAGTGAGAGTTCTGTTATCAAGGCAGCCTGGCAATTAAATCCTGTAACGATATCAACTACTAGGGTAAGATAAGAGAGTGGGCAAGAGTCAGAAAGTCATTGAAAGAGGTTTTTCACAGTAGTTTGAGCATGCTGAGTTTTTATTACAGCAACTCGGGACGTGGAGGAGAGCAAGGGTTGGAGGAAGGTGGCAAGAGAAGGCAGAGAAGGGAAGGGGGTGAGGAAGGAAAGGTGCGAAATTGGCCACAGTCAGTGGGAGTTAGAGCACTGCAGATGATGGAAGATTGACGAGAGCATGTGTCGTATGAGCATGAAGAGGGAGAAAGAAAGGCCAAGTTTCAGGTAGTGAAAAACCGAGAGAGCACAGAATGTGAGGCATAAAGAAACATCATGAAGAGAAGCATTGGAAAAATCAGCAATAGTTAGAATAATGGGCAGAAAGTGAGAGGGTCTGGCCCGAGTAGGATACAACAAGTGCTGTGAACATGAAGGGGCACACATTCATGCCTCAACCATGCAGCAAACACTAATTGCCTTCACTTTTGTAAGTTGAATGGACCAATTAATAGCTCTAATTACCACACACACCAACGATCCTGGCTGTGGTGAAAATGAGGAAAGAGTCCGGTGGTTGAGTGGTTTCTAGTGGCTCTTGAGTTTAACAATACTTTTGATTTCTGGCTTTTAAAGCCAAGTAGTGTAGAGATGACTCCTTCGACAACTGAATAAAGAAATGTGTCACAGCTAATCGTTATATCTCATTCTCGAATCGAGCGTGTCATAGTGGATTACTCATGGTGCAGGATGTCATATCACATTAGCCATCCCAGCCTTGCAGGCAGGAAATACCATTGATGACATACTGTACGTACATCTCAGAGCCTTCTGAACTCGCCGCAGCTTCATGGCTGTTCTGTATGCTGAGAACTTTATGTTGTTCAGATCCGCTAACAGAGGGAAAGAGAAAGAGATTTGAGTATATGAAAAGATGAAGGATAACAAACCCATCCTGCGCCACTACACCCTGCTGTCGAGAAATTAGACAGCACTATCTCTCCTCCTAGTTATCATGCCATTGCAGAAGTCATAAGTGACATTATATGTGTATGTGTGCATGCGTGTCTAGCTGTGCATGTGTATGCAACAGCGTGCCTATCTCCCTTAAAAGCTCTCCGTGTCAGATCAGATTAAAAGCAAAACACATGATGTCGTTTAATCACAATTAATTAAGGGCTAAGCAAAAAGCAATAACAGCGCTGACAAACTGTGCCTCGTAGGTTAATGACAGTAGAGATGTAGTCCCTAAGGTGTTTGACATTCAGGGCCCTTAATGAGCTGTGTGACAGGGCGTTCAAAGCAGAAGCCCAGTGTTGCCGTGCTGCTGGTGCTGCTGCAGCCCAGTGGGTTGTCCTGGGCCAATGAGCACGACTCGCAGGGTGCTTTAATTGTCACCTTACTCACCCAGTGCTTGATACAGTTCTGTCATCTTTGGATGGTCCCAGCACGTTGTCTGGGCCTGATGGCTAGGGGAAGACAGAAAAATTAAACAAAAGGTGGAAGAATTCGTGAAGGAGGCGCAAATGGGAGTGCACATTTTCAGGCCAAAAAGAGCAAGGTAGAAATGGGAGTACAAATGAGCCGAGGGAAGCAGAGACAGGTAGGTGAGGCAGACGGTAAAAGAAAGGAGATCAAAGGGTAGTAAGTGAGAGAGAAAGACAAAAATGAGAGGGCAGGATAGGATTGTTTACAGGAGATTTCAGACCTGTGAAGTGCAGACATGCGTCAAACATGATTCAGGTTCAGGCATCAAAGTTACACTGCTGCTTTGCTGGAGATATACTGACGGTAACTTAAAAGGCTTCACTCAGGGACACTACATGATATCTCAACATAGACACATCAAAAACTTACATTTACACTACCTTCTTATCCCACTACTAGCTCTATGGGCACATTCAGAAAAAAAACATCCAATAAAAAATGACAAATGCAGCAAAATAAATGAGAAACAACCCCTAAGCAGAAAGTCTGCCAGGACCCAGGGGCCTTTTAGGGCAGCCTTCATCGTTTTACCTGTGTGAGCACGCATTGATTAGTACCCAATAAAGTGCTACTCAGATACTACTCCCACCATCATTGGTACAGTAATATAGCCCATAAAGAATTGACTAGCAGACTAAAACATGACCCACGAGGTTCTGTTGCTCATGATTAAGAAAATGAATTCTCATAGTCTGCACAAATGCTGCACACACAAACATACCACCTCTAGGCATAAACACACACACACACACACACACACACACACACACACACACACACAGTTCATTGATAAAACCAGCAGCACTCTAAAGGTGAAATAGGATTGATGAGGTAAATAGATAAACAGATGAGTGCCCAAGCACATAGGGCTCACAGCAGCTAAATATAGGTAATTTCTGAATCATTTAGTATGTTTCTAATTTTTAATGGAATCTCTGTACAAATAATTGGGCAATGGAAAAATCTTTCAAAATGTGAGGCAAGAAGTGCGACTAATTTGGAATATCTTTCTTCCAGATCTCTGAATCACTGCCTATCTTTCTGATTTTTTTTTTCAGTGATTCAAATGTCTGGTACTTTGCTCACAGATGGAATGGAAAAATAACCAGGCCCATCAAAGGTTTGTAGGCAGGGAAGTAGCTATTCACATGGTGCAATGTGCTACAAAACAACTATTATAAAAGGATATTTCTATGATCAACATACCAAATGTTCAGTTTCTGTGTGGATTGAAAAGTATTTCAGTTTAACTGATACATCACCACTGATTGGTCATTGCAAAACAACCGCCATTCCCAAACAGGAAACAGTTAACATGAATACAATGTTAAACTGAATAATGAAATAAAAACAAATGGTAATTCATTTCAATATAGGTCTATAAAGCTGGTACTCCTTATTGTTTCACCAGCTTTTTGATGTGATGGATTGCACCATAAGCTGTTCTGAACTGCCCGCACCCTCCATTGCGATGTCACTATGTGAAAAAGGGAGGCCAAGAATACTGCCAACCAATCACAGAAGTAGCTTTTAATAACGCCACAAACTGAGTTTGGTGTGCACTGGATATCAAATAAATCTAGGTCAGACTTAACCTTAGTGGAAAAACAGACATGCAGTAGTCAAAAGCACAAGTACATACATTCCCACAATGCAGAAATTGACCCTGAAGTTGCACTTACTTGATGTAGTAGGGCACTTTGTTGGGGGAGATGGCACGCTCCCATGGTATCTGCACTGAACCTGCACAAACACACAGAAACCAAATCAATCTCAGAATTAGCATGTCACGCATGAAAAGCCATTGTGCACAGCGAGTCCAGACAGCGAGTCCATTTAGACCTTCCTAACAGAGCTACTCTGGTGTACAACAGGCGCAGCAAAGCCAAAGAGACATGTCTATTGTGTTGGTTTGTTTGGCACGGCCTAATACAATAGTAGAGGCAGAGGACTCGGTGAGACAGGGTGACTGTAGTGTTTAAACCAGCCTCCAAACTGAACCACAGGGGGTTCAGCTGAGGATCAAACAGAACAGACTGCACTGGAAGAAGCAATAGGCAGACAATACGCACCGACACACTGACACAGAGGCATACATGCAGTCAACCATACACACACCATGTCATTGTCCATTATCGTATCACAACACGGCACAAAGCAGACTTGAATGTTGTTATTCGGCATATGGGAAAAAAATACTCACATGCACAAAGACAGACTCCCAAATCCAGAGGAGGAAGAGCTATTAAGATTCTTTACTTAAGTACAAATACCACAAATGAAATATACTCTACTACTACGACTACTAAGTACAAGTCAGTCCTGCATTCAACATCCTGCTTAGGTAAATCTAGGTAAAGATAAAAGTATTATCAGAGAGATTTACTTTAAGTATTAAATGTATTCATTATGCAGACAAATGTCTGCTTTGACTGATATTATATATTATTAGATTGTTAATACTGATGCAGTAGCATTTTAGTGTTGCAGCTGTTCAAGGTGGAGGTTCACTACTTTACATACAATTAGTCAAGCTGTTCCCAATCTAGGGGTTGGGCCCCCTCTAGCAAGATAAATATGGTGGGTCGTGAGATGATTAATGGATTAGTATGGAAGAAAAACAAAGTTCTGCGTCATTTGTATTATTTTTCTTTACTTTTCTTTGATGTTTGCTGTTTTGGGGGGAATCATTGTTGAGTTTAGCCTCTCTGAGCCTCAAACTGTTATTTAAATGAAACAATGTTTCAGAAGTCCTCCTAGATATCTGAAATATGAAATAGGGCTTAAGTAGACACTGTTTTTTGTAAGGGGTCACAAACAAGAAAGGTTAGGAGCCACTGGTATAATCTTTAACGATGTATTGTATTTTACAAGCTTATTCCATTTGTAAAATGTAAATCTTAATTTGAAAAGTAATTATTAATCATAGCTGTTACATACATGTATGGTGTAGTAAAAAGTACAATATTTCCCACTGAAATGAAGTAAAGTAGCATTGAATGGAAATACTTAAGTAAAGTACAAGTTCCTAAAATTGTAGGTACTCAGTTACATTCCATGTTGCATAAAAACACACACACATAAGCAGACCCAGACATTCCTGCAGGGTGCAGTGGGCTGAGCTGGCAGTCGGGTAGTGCGATATAAGCCCCAGTGCAGGGTCTCTGAGCCAGCGTGACAGCAGTAAAACTGGATGGGGTTTGGTGAGGACATTGGAGGCACACAAGCACACAACACGTCAGATGCACTCACACAGAGAGCCCTGCAACACACATCAGTTTAAATTAGGTAAGTAAATCACATTTTTTGCAGACCTCCTGCTACTTCTCTGCAGCCTTTGAAGAGCAGCAGGTAAAAGAAGAGACAGAATCTACAAATATATCTCTGCTCAAATTAGAGCAATGGCGGATCTGATGAGCATCGCTGGGGATGTTTATTGCAACAGTGTGCTGGAACTGATGAAGACAGACAAACAAAGCCTGCCATCCTTCTTTTTATCACTCCACACTCTGAGACGATGCCTTGGCACAGCATGGTACAGATCGGTGCGACAACTTCAAATAGAGAAATAAGAACTCTTACTGGAAAGGAAGTGCTGCGATCCGGGGCCAAAGTCTCGATGTGCATCCTGGAGCTGCTTCAGCCGTTCCTCTATGGAAGCCTAAGGACACACACACACACACACAGAGTTAAATCAAAGGGAATCATGCTGTTCATTCCTCTCCGTCACAAATCCCCAAAAGAAAGAAATGCACACACACAGACCACCTGTTTCTCCTCCATTAGTTACTGTATCTACGGAATATAAATTATGTCTTTTTCCTCTGCTGCCCCTCTTGAAGGACTTTGAAAGCATTTGAAGAGCTGCAGGTAGGAAATAAAGACAGAGATTACCAAATAAATATATTTTGTTTAAATGAGGACAGCAGTTCCTGGTTTGCAGCATCCGTGTGGAAAATAGGACCAGATGATGAAATGAGAGAGAAGGAGAGGTTGCAAAGCATCATGTGTTGCATCAATAACCACGGAGACCGAGTTGACAAAATTAAGTTTGTAAAAGCATTTCACATCAGTTACTGTATGTTTCCCACTAAATGGGATTTAGTCTGCCTAATCCCGCTTTATTTGAAATGTATTGGATTTGGCACATGAATCATTGTCAGCTGGATGTTTGAAATGCGCACTCAAACAATGGGAGGTAAATCCACTCGTGGTGAGGTAGAGACAGATAAAGAGAGTAAGAGAAAGAAGAAACTATTAGGAGCCTTTAGACTTCAAAGAGAACCACAGGCCATGAGTCGTAATGTGTAAATCTAGATATATTAGGATGGCATTCAGCGTACACACTTCATTGCTCCCTCGCCAGAAAATAAAACAATATAATCTGGAGCATGATTTAAATTTGTTGGGACTAATTTAGAGCATTGTCAATGTGCCGTGGAGATGTTACTGCCAACTGTGCGGTGTTGTTCAATCTATTTGTTGTACAGGCAATTTGGGCTGCCATAAGGAAGACAAATGATAGAATTATCCATGATCGACAAATATTATCAAATCAAATATGGAAATAGATTTTCACTGGCGTCAGAGCAGCCAAAATCAACAGGGCACAGGATGTTGCTGGGATTTAGCATTTATCATTTTAATTAAGAGAGAAATAGGACACAGAGAGGGAGACAAAGAAAAAGGTTCCTCCTTTCTGCTTGCTTTCACAGTGAAATATAGCAGGTCAGTGCATCTTAATGCCTTGAAATTAATTAATGTGATGAGTAGAGATAGCAGCAGAAGGTATTTTCTCTCAGAACAATTTGCAACATCTGTCTCTTCATATGTTACTTTGGCTCTACTGATATCACAGAAACTCCAACAATCCAAGATCTAGGAGATGAATATCTGCTGGTGACTATGATACTAAAAGCCTTTTTAAATGTGTTGATCATCAGGGGAGATTAGAGGCTGACTTCCTGAATCAAAGACCAGAGAACACACAACCAACTCTAGCGCACAGTGCATCAAAGATTTAGCAGAAATTATGGTGTTAAAGGATTTTTTCATGAAGACTCTTTTTACCTCCAACGCAAAGGGACATCAATGGGGAGCAAAATGAGTCCCAATTTCGTAGCTCACTCCCCAACAATCCTTCCCTAAAATACATGCGATTGCTGCAACAATTTGTAGAAACAGAAGGAAGATATGCTACTGATGTGTACAAAAATACTGACAGATGCTCCTATTTATATGCAAGCTCAATCCATTCCACACACAGAGTGCATATCAGTCAGTATAGCTGCATCTGTAGGATATGAAGTACCTTACTGGTTTTTGAACAAAGAGCACCTGAGCTTGATGTGTTTGGTCAAACGAGTATCCTAAAATGAATCAACACAGCTAGAAATAAAAATGAAAACCTTATACAGGAGGAATGCTTTTTAACAAGACACAAGCTGAGTCCCAAATTCATAGTGCATTCTAATCGTTTAAGTATACTGTTTTAGCAGTTAGAATACAGACATTTCAACCATTTTATACCAACAGGAAATTATACGTGTCAGATGTCAATAAAACTGCAACTTTGGAAAGCAGCTGCTGTTAAACTTCATGAAGAGACATCAAAATATTTTTCCTAAGATCTAATGCTTTTGTTTGCCAAGAATTTTTTGGAGCTGCTTTACCACCACCCACAATTTTTTTTATAATTTTTCAGCTGTCAGCTTCTCCTCCATTTCCTTTGTGGATTGCATCGTGGGAGAATAATGTGTATTTGGTATGCATGTCTGGTTTGAGTTAACTTAATTTAGTCCTTTTTCTATACTGTCTATTTTTGTGAACATCCTACACTCCAAAAACCTGCTTATTATCAGTATGTATACATATTTAGTCATAAACCAAAGTGTTGGACAAATTGAAATTGTGACCTGATGATGGTGCTAAAGGAAAAGTCAGGGGATCACCAAAGTTATTACAATTCATCATGAGAGGACCAAAACTCCTGTTCAAAATGTCATGGCAATTGAAAATCTTCAGAAAGCACCGGCATGCGACTGTCTAGCTGTGATTAGTTGCTGCAAACAGTCCAATAGTTTCACTTGGAGCAGACAAAGGCTTAAGTTGAACAATCAACTTTATTTGCTTCACTCAGAGCAGAGAAAACACTGGCTTTACAATCAAACCCACAGCTACTCTATACTGATTTGTTCTGTTCTGTTCTCTTCATGAACTGTTTTACTCTGGGCTATTTCAGGGCCCAGTGGAAAGAGTGAGGGAGCAGCAAGTGTGCAAAGTGCTTACTGGAAATGAATTTCTAAGAATTGTTGAAGGGACGTTAAAATCATCATGTTCAGACGACAGAGAGACAGACAGAAGGAGTGGCAATTAAAACATAATGAAGAGGCCACAAACAGCAGGCTGTGGAGAAGGTGTCATGAAGGTTATCTAATGGGAACAGGGTGTTCTCACTTGAGAGGATGTTGTTGTGCTTGCCGGAACACTACAGAGGTTGATGATTGAGAAAGCAGCTTGGAAGTTGCACACTGCAGAGTGATGGTAATGCTCACTGGATAATGCGTCCATACATTCAGCTAAGCATCAAGTGGAAGGCCAGTTCAGTTCAATGAATAATGCACTCCTTGAAATCTCTAAGAGTACATGCCTAGGATTCATTGAAGAATTGCTCTATTCATGTAAGTGCATTGATTCAAATCTTGATTAATTTCATTCTGCTGTATTTCTAACTTTAACTTCTTATTCATGATGCATAAAAATACCAAAGACCTGATCTGTACAGCAACTCAACTGTTAAATATTCTGACCAATAGCTATACTCTATAATGAATGAACGCTATGTAAATGTTTTCATAAAAAAATAGCGAGCTCAACTCATCGTGCAGACGTATGCCAAGGCTAAATGCCCTATGTTGCATTGTAAACGAAAGTGAAAAATTATTTGTGCCCTGTGATTCAGATCCTCTCCTAAATTCTATGGGTTCTTCCTTTGCCCATGCTACACCCTTCCACCAAGTTTCATGAAAATCGAGCAAGTAGTTTTTCCATAATTCTGCTGACAAACAAACAAACAAACAAACAAACAAACAGACCGAACCCTCCTTGGAGGAGGTAATGAAGTGCTGCTGAAAAACAACAGCTGTTAGAAAACAGATCCATACTGAGACTGGTGTCTTTAGGCTGTTGGGATTTGATGTGGATAGAAGTTGATCTAAATTTTTAAAATGGTTTTAGCAGCTCAGATAACCTCCCCCACCCCTCAGCAGTACTTTTACCTGCCTTGCCTTACATTAACAGACCATATGGCTAAATACATTTTACTGCAAATCATTTTTCATTTTATATACTGCAACAACTGACCATTTTGCAAACCATGCTTGTTATGAGAATTTGGATGGAATTTGTCTATTGTTTCTATTCATTTTTCCTTTCATCTTTTCCCCTTTTTCATTCACTGTGAAGGGTTACACAACATAGGCAAGAGTCTGTTTATTCATTTGAAATTAAGTGAGAAGAATGGAAATAAATGGCTGCCCTGGATTTATTGGAAAAGTAAAATGGGACTGTTGTCGTGATATTTAATTTATTGAACATGTAATTGCAACGTCCCTGGTTTCAAGTCCTGACAGTTTTTTTTAATGTAATCATCTACTGTCTTTTATCTAATAAGAAAAACATACTTAAAATTGTAGAGCCTGCATTCAAAACAGTTAAATATACAGGATTTGTTGTTAGGGAGCTACAAGTGAAGCTTGCACACTGGTGTGAGAGCTTCACCTGTTTTGGGGGGCATTTTATGCCTTTTTTAATAACTGACAGTGAGGAGATGACAGAAAATGAGGGGACAGAGAGATTGGGAACAACATGTAACAAAGTTTCCCGTCCAGACTTAAACCTGGGACGTTGCAGTTCATGGTCAGTGCCTTTACCCCTAGGCCACCATGGCGCCACTTGGTATGGATCTTAAAGCTAGGGAGGGAAACCTGTAATGTTCAGTTTGGTGCTACTTGCCTAACTGGACAGTTGATATTTCACTTGCAGTATTTCACTTAGTTCCTTGGTTCAGTTTAATGTAAGTGCATCTAGCTTAAAAACATTATCTGATCACCCTTTCTAATGACTGAATCAGAATTTTAGGGAATTGATAAAGAAAGATTGTCCTTCACAAGCTAGAGAAATAAAAAACGTACTGTAAAGCAGTCGGAGGCCTTGGGTGTGGGCACCATTTGAGCCTCACATAACTTTCATTAGGACAAACATTACACATGGAATCACTCGTCATGTAATGTCTCCCTTGAATTTGACTGCCGAAAAAGCCGCTGCTGACAATGTCAAACAGACAACTCAGACCCATCAGTGAACTCTACCTGAAGCACTTTCCATCTGCTGTTGAGATGCTCCAGGGCGCGGGTGTTCTCCATTGACAAATGGACATCGGAGATAGCCAGCTGGTGGGCCAGATCATTGATGTGCTTCATGCCCTCCTTCACTTGAGTCAGCTCCTCCTTAAATAACTGCAGGAGTACGAGAGAGTATGAGACAAGCAGAAGAGATAGAGAGAGGGGGATGGAAAAGAGAAAACAGCGAAAAAATACAAAACATATTACATTTACAAAAACGTCAGACACAGGCAAATATCCAGTCTAGACAAACTACACCCAAATTAAATAAATGACAAAAATCAATTAACATGTAATGTTATTGCTGCCTGCTCTGTTATATCTAGAAAACATTTGGCAGCACAAAATATTAACTTAAAGTGCTCATAGTATGCTCATTTTCAGGTTCATTACTGTATTTAGAGGTTGTACCAGAATAGGTTTATGTGGTTTAATTTTCAAAAAACACCATATTTTTGTTGCACTGCACATTGCTGTTTTAGCTACAGAGTGAGGCATCTCACTTCTATTCAATCTTTGTTGGGAGTCACACATGCGCAGTACCTAGGTAAGCACTGCTAGCTAGTCAGTTGCAGAGCATGAGGGAGTGCCACACTAGCAGCTAGGCGAGCATTATAACGTGTGTTACAAAGTGACGCACGTTCGTCTCTGAAGTAAAGGCTGGACTACAATAGAGCTGTTTGGAGCAGTTTGTGAACAGTGTTTTCTGTTGGAGATGGTAAGTCCATTTGGGGTGGACTTTGGGCTTTTTCACTTTGTAAACCTATAACGTGCACAAAAAGATATATAACACAATAAAGGGAAGGGAAAAAGCCAAAAAGCATAATGAGCACTTTAAATAAAAGTAAAAATAATGTATAATAGTATTGGAAAAACAGAAGTCTCTGTTCATAGTAGATTTTATATGTGAACAATTAAAGAAAACAGGAGATGTACACAGTAAACAGTGTCTAACTCAGGACACAATAATAACCAGTGAAATGTGCAGCTTATGTGTGCATGTGTTTTGCCCTGCATGGTGTGTGTATGTATTTTATATATTTTTTATTTTATTTGCTGTGTGAAAACATTTGCTGCATATATTAAAAACGTCACAATGCCACACCTAACGTAACATTTTCTTATATCTGAAGAAATGGCAAACAAAGACACCCAAAATATAGAAGACATGTTTATGATTACTGAGGAGACATGCATTAAAGATTGTAAGTGAAAGGTAATATACGGCTTTCACAACTAGGAAGCTGCATGGCACGAACTCCAGCAATCTCAGCCTTAGGACAGCCTGAATTTTTTTTATCTCCTCCAGGCGTTAGCCTAGAGGGGTCCATGCGTTCAGTCGTGTGTGTGTGTGTGTGTGTGTGTGTGTGTGTGTGTGTAGTTAGGGATTACTTTCCTGCATTTCTTCCTAAGAGTGTAATTTGAATGATATGATGTGAATTCATGTAAAAACATTCACATTAAAATATTGTTGAAACACAAATGTGGCTGAAATCTAATTCAGAGTTCATGTTTACAGTGATTGATGATCTACTGTAGCTTGAGCAATTTGTAACCATGTGGAAGCTTCACACTGTGTAAATGTGACATTCACCTAAATGGATTCTTTTAATGGCAGGACATTAATCCCTGATATCGTCAAATATGCTGACTGTGTTTTGAGACCAGCAGGGAAAATGTAAACGGGAGAGGCAACAGAAAAAATGTGTCACTGTTATCATGGGAGTCTAGGAGCAAGTGTGCGGTCAATGTACGTGTCAGTGCGTACTTTGAGTGTAGAGCTGAAATAATTAATTAGTCAATCAAGAGGAATAAATCTGCAACTATTTTGATAAGTGATCTTTTTTTTTTTTAGCAAAAAAAAACAAACAAAAAAACATTTTAGGATTGTTCCACCTTCTCAAATGTGAGGGGTCATTAATACCAACAGTCCAGAGATGGAAAGAAACAATGAATGAAATTTCAGAAATGGAGAGAATAACATTCAGAATCAGAAATGAAGAATTTGAGTATGAAAGACGCTGGGCTAAATGGATACAATATAAAGCCAACAACTAAAACAGGAAAGTACGAGGAATTTACTGTAGATCGATAAAGTATTGTATAGAAGAACAGAAGCAGGACCGGGTTGGGAAAGAAAAACATAACTCGACATGCATAGTTAAACGCACCTAAGGAGTAAATATGCGCACAAACATACACACACATATGAATTATGAATAATCAATGGATTTAAATTGTAAATGTATACCAATTATTGTTATGTAAAAAGATGTAGTTATTTAATTTATTCATGCACTTCCCTCCTTTTCTTTAGTGTTTTTGGTAGACTAACTGATACATGAATGAATGAATAAAGTTATTGTGTGTGTTAAGTTTTTACGCACAAATCAACTCCTATGTTTATTAGATAAAAGTTTGGGAGTGTATGTATATATGTGTATACGTATATATGTATAGATGTATGTTTAGAAGTATATAGGGGTGCAGATGTATGTGTATATGCGTATACATAGATATATTTCTTTACTTTTTTATTTTATTTTTTTGTTAATTTTTCTTTAGTTATGAGGGTTACTCTTGTTATTGTATTATTATTATTATTATTATTATTATTTTTATTATTATTATTATCAGCACTGGGTGGATTGCATAGATATGTACATATATATATATATATATATATATATATATATATATATATAAAAGCAAGGATATGAAAATTGTACTGCATTGTACGGTAATGGATTGTAAATTAAGTGAAGGAATTGCAATAAAAGTATTTTAAAAAAATGTGATGGTTTGCGTGCTTTTCTAAGTTGGATGTGTTTTTATGTGTTTTTTTCGTAAACATATTTTGGCTTTGTTGATCTGACAAAAACAAGACGTTTAAAGATGTCACTTAGGGATTTTGGGGAGCTGTGACCGGCAATAGTATTTTTTGACATTTTATATATCAAATTATAGACCTATTGAACAAAAGTCTTAGTCACAGCCCTATATGTGTGTATGCAAGTGTGCATAATGTGTGTTTGTGTTTGTGTCACATTTGCATGCATTTATGTTTGTGCTTTTGTGTCTGTGTGCACAGATGATGCCAACTGACAAACCTGCCCTAAAGACCCAACTGAACATGTGCTGGCTGTGACAGGAGTCCAAACAGTGACATGATTATTGTGAACTGCTCTCACTTCTAATGAGTAGTGCCCACACAATTAAAGCCGGAACCAATGACCTGCCACTTGTTTACCAACATATATCCAACTGGAAATTGTAACCCTGTGTCAGTTTGAAGTGTCAAGCCCTGATCATCATGTGTCAGATCACAGCTACTCTGACAGGGATGCGTACACAGGCAACCAAAGCAAACATTTTAAAGCAACACAGCCTGATACTGTTCACATCTCTCACTTATTCATCATGAATAACAAATCACGGCTGTGTCTTTGTGATTTAAAAAAGCTGATTGTCACTGTTTTGATGTTTGTTTACGACATGTCAAAGTGTCACAATGTGCGTGTTTTTAGGGTTGGTTGGAGGCAGTTATCTCAGACAATTGAGTTACTACGCAGGTAAAAGCGATTAATATCTCAGATTTATGATAATGTGTCTGCATGTACAAGTGTGTGTGCATGAAAGAAATAAGGACAAAGAGAGAGCGTAGTTTTTTGTGTCTACCTTAGTTGCGTCTATGTGGTCCTGCAGAGAGTCGATGAAGAGGTCTCCGACGGGCTCCCAGGCGTCTCTTACCCCCTCTGCCTGCTCTAGGGCCACTGCTAGCTCCTCCATCGCTGCCTGGATTTGGAGTAGACGCTCTAAAGTCCTCTCCATGTGTCTGGGGGTTTTGTTGAAAACATGATTCTAGATAACTACATGCTCCGCTAAAAGTTGGAGCTAATGTGAGAAAAAAAAAATCTATCAAAACCCATAAAGCATGCAGTCACACACATCATTTATTCAAATTCACAGACTGTCATTTCAATGGAGCTGTGTGCAAATTATTTTATACTATCATTTCATCATCTCAATGCTTTTTCTTTGAAAATACGTTATAAGCTCTGAATTTCCAATGATCTAAAACTTAATGAATGTGTTTTCCTTATTGCTTCTGTAATGGATTATATTTGCCACATTTTGTAATCAGGTTATGGTAATTGTATTATGTGTAATGTATTGCAGCCTAGCCCTGCTATGGATGAGCACACAAGCAGTCACAAGGAGAAATAACACTCAACTTTATAGCTTGAAAAGTTACAGGCATATTGATGTCAGATGGTAAAAACGTCTTTATTAATAATCTTTTTTATTTTTTATTTTTCAAGAAATATATATTACTTTTCCCAACACATATCTTTGAACATCAGTCTCTCCCCATTTTTCTAAGAGCCCATCTTTCACCCCTCATAACGTTATATTCAAGCATGATCCAGTTCTTCATTCATGAAGAAAAAAAAAAATTAATTCCAAAACTTTGCTTTTAGGGAACGTTTCATGAGCTTATGGTCTGTAGAATTTACTAAACTCCCACATGACCATACATTATGACATTACATTATTAATTTAATCTTGAAATAACCACCAGAACTGTAATTGAAAGGCAGAGGACAAGAAAATGCTGCTATCTTAGTATTAGAAACAGAACAGAAAGTCAGTTTCTAATACTGACCTTGATTACAAAACTTGTATTATCATTACACTCAAAAATAGTCATTGGCCATTCACCAAAACCTTTAGCCATTTTTATTGTGCTTTTACAACACCGGACATGGGCACAAGCAGTAACAAGTGGTGGAAGAACTGTTTAGATCATTCACCTAACATAAATCGCATTAATGTCATGGTTAACTCGCAATTAATCGCACATTTGTATCTATTCTAAATGTCCCTAGATTTCTTTTTGTCCAATTATTTTTTTCTCATTTTAATGCTCTTATTAACATGGAAAAGTGGATCAGCTTGCTTTGTGCTTTTGTCGCCTGGCTTTGATGCGGGGGCGGAGAATTCGCATCAGTTGTGTGCTTGGCCACCAGGTGGTATTTCAGACTGGACGTGCTGCGATGATAGCTCAGTTCACAACGACAAAACACACAGATCACTTTGGTCTTGTCAATGGAACCATTTGGCAACTTTTTAAAAGTAACCTTTCCATTCAGAATCTTATTGGCATCCATTTCGGCGTCTCGCAATTGCCATCCACTCAAAACGTAATGTTAGCCTACTACTCTTTGGCCGGCTCGCAAGCCCAAGTGTGTGCGGCGTGCCTGTTGTTTTGTTTCCGGTCTAGCTAGATCCAGTGTGGTGTTGTAGTTTTTCTAACGTTACTAGTTGTTGCAACAGCATGTGAAAAAAACTACAAAGTTTGCTATGCCAAAAAGAACGTTACTCTCGCGATAAAATAATTGACGCCGTTAAAATGGGTTTGCGTTAACGCCGTTAATAACGCGTTTAACTGACAGCACTAAAAATTAACCAATACAACAATGTAAAAAATTACAAGTATAAGTCCTGCATTCAACATCCTGATTAAGTACTGATTAAACATACATAAATATTACCAGCAAAATGTATCAAATCATCAAAGTAAAAGTACTCATTCTGCAGAAAAATTGCTCCTCTGACTGATATCATTACAATTGACAGCCCCTTCAAAGGGCCACAAGATAAATCAGAGGGGTCATGACATCTGAAATGTAACAGGGGGCCCCAACTACACACTGCTTCTTTGTGAGGGCTTAAAAACCAAAAGGGTTTGGAACCACTGGCTGAATCTTTAACAGTGCATTGTATTATCTATGCTCACCATGTGTTTTTATTTAATGTAAAATCATAATCTGTAAAGTAACTTGTAACTACAGCTGTCAGATAAATGTAGTGGTGTAAAATATACAATAGTGTACCCTACAGATAAAGTAGCATCCAATGGAATATAGTAAAGTTAATTATAATTACCTCAAAATGGCACTTGAATAAAGAACATGAGTAAATTTACTTCCCACCACTGCAGCAACCACATTTGACCTGCACAAAATACACACAATGTAAAAAAATAAAAAAGTGTCTGACCTATGGCGGTCCACACAGCGTGCCGTCAGCTTCTCCCACAGGTCACTGGCCACGTTCGCCTGCTTCCACACTGAGCGGCTCACATTTAAGATTCGCCGGCGTGGAGACACCTCTGGAGAGGGTGAAAGAGGTTAGATGGGGCCACGCAGGGGTAAAAGCATAAAGGTGCAAAGGAGGAAGTGAAAAAATAGAGCAAACGGAGAAATAACAGGGTGGAGAGGAGAGCAGGGGTTAGAGGTCAGACAAAGAGAAGAGCAATGATTTGAGACGGATAGTACACCAACTCCATGAAAGGAAAAACAGAGAAAGGAAGGGGGCAAAACAAGTTGGACACACAAGGAGAACACAGTGAGGTAGATTGCTACAGTATTTCCCAGGTGAGCATCCAGTGCTGAGAGCCAAACAGTAGGAAGAGGACGTGTCTGTGGAGAAACAGCAGAGTTTGCTGTATTATTGATCTGAGCAGATGGTAGTGTGGAGCTGGTGAGCTGAAGCTAATTGGTCCCGACTCGGACACTTTCCCTAAACCCAGTGTGACACCAGAGGACGGATCACTGCTAATAACTATTAATTGAAGACTTCACCTGCGTGGGTCCTACCAAAATTAACTCCAGGGCTTAGAAGAGGGAGGTTGTGAGTATGATATTTTTGGCTGCCGCAGCAGTTGGCACAGAGTATGAAGGGTGCAGACCTTTTCCATCGGTCAGGGTCTCCTCTGGCTCCTGGAAGGGATGCTGAGCCAGAAAGGCTTGGGCAGACTCCAAGACTGAGTAGATGAACGGCCCGTGAGACTTGACATCCTCCATGAATACCTGCCGGGAGACAAACAGAGAGGGGAGAGTGTTTCTAAGTGGAAGAAAATGAAACACAAACCGTTTTCAAACTCAAGTGCTGGTTGTAGCTGAGGCAGGTGAGTCCTGTAGGCTTAGCTGAACCTGTGCCTAACAGATGGTGTTGCCTAATATACGTAGACCAAAAGTAATGCATATCATTGGCTGATTCCAGCATCTCAAATGTGCATATTTGTTATTTGCATTGTTTTGTTTTTTCAATTGTAAATTGAATACATCTGGCTTTGCAATGTTGGTAGGACAAAACAAGACTTGAAGGTGTTTTGATGGACATTTTTCAGTATTTTATGACATTTTATAGACAAAAAAAAAAAAATCAACAGATGGATTGATAATGAAACAAATAGTTAGTTGTGGCACTCGTGCAGTCGAGCAGATCCTATTTGTAACGTCAAACATTTCCAGATTACAACATCACCAGGAAACTGCCCTCAAACTGAAGCAAACTTTTTTTGTGGAAAACTGGGGCAAATTCCATGATCCCCAGCTCGAGTAATGATGCTTCACTTGGGAAACTGGCAAATAGTGTTGCATGTTAATGGTAAATTCATTCACAGTCCCATCGCATGGGAACTCATGACCGCACACTAACAAAAAAAAGGAGAGGAGGCTCTTCCGATACAAAAAAATAATCAATGTATTACTTTACATGTAAAAAAAAAAATGACAAAAAAGTGAACGTTTTAGTCATTGCTGAATGTCATTCTGAAGATTTAAAGAGGCTACCAGACAAACAGCAATGGCAAATTACCTGTATAAATAAACCTGGCTTCTATTTATCTGTAATTCCCACTTATTCACAACACGTCCAGGCGGCTAACAAGAACACACAGTAGGGTTTATGTCTGACCTCCATTATTCACATTCTGTAATGGAGTTTTCATCGTTCTAGTTCAAGTGATGTATCACCGGTGACCAATGACCACCTGACTGAAAATACCTGGTACATAAAACGTGGTGATATTTCCAGCCCTGGCGAGTTGACGAGGATTGCTTGGGCACAACATTAAGCAACTATCCAGGGCACAGAACATTACTGTATACTGACACTACTATGTTTTGTCCTCCAAATTTGGGTAAAAGAAGACTAATTCTTGGTATCATTTGTAAGACTTGGGCCGTTACAAATTATTCATTTAAGAAATATGGACTTTGGAGGATCCTTTATTGGGGGAAAAAGCCAGCAGTTACAGGATAACACATATAACAGTAGCACATGTACTGTAGAGAAGACAAAAAGTCAGAACCATAATCTACTGATCATACCATAACATGTTAAGGCTTTAGCACAGAAAACTATTGAATTGAGCAATGGTGTGTTTCATTGTTTATGAATTTTTAAATTGGTAGGAAAAGTAATGATATTTTTTTAAATTTAAAAGTAAACACTCACACATATGGAGGAAATATTTATTCATAATTCAAATTGAAAGTCCAAAGAGAAAACGAAGCGAGATCAAATTAAAAATATTATTTTTTTTAATTTTCCATTGATCAAATTAAAAATATTATTATTTTTTTTTAATTTTCCATTTGGCTTTTCCATTTGGATTTAATATTTGGCTTTTGAATTTAAATTTAACATTGGCTTTTCCATTTGGATTTAATATTTGGCTTTTGAATTTCAATTTAACATTGGCTTTTAATTTGGATTTAATATTTGGCTTTTCGATTTCAATTTAACATTGGATTTTCATTTGGATTTAATATTTGGCTTTTGAATTTACATTTAACATTGGCTTTTCATTTGGACTTGACACATGTCAATGTAAATGAGGAGGCGTGGCCCAAAGGCTGGTGGGAGTGTCTGAAACGAAAGGGGTGCAGAGGCACCTTATGAACAGCAGGGGGAGCTGACTGCTGGGGAGCACACTGTTGAGGAGCATCTGTCTGCAGCTTGGCCACCAGGCTGGCTTATCCTCTTATTTCACATGATAGAAACTGATGATGTAGACTAAACACAAACCACATTTCATGCAACAACAGTAAAGTTTTCATGTAGATATTATAATTGGGCCCGTGTTAGTGAGGACTAGATTAGGACTGTATTTAAAGCTGATTCTGGTTTCCAACTTCACCCCAGGTGTGTCTGTTTAAAACACGGACAGAGACAACTTCTCTCTTTTGATGTTTTATTTAATTAAGCAACATTACAAACATGGGTGTGGGTAGCTCTGCTACATGTGTTTGTGTGTTGTCAGATCTCGAGGACACACACACACACACACACACACACACAATCTCAACCGGGTAGTCATCGTCCGAACTGCGACCTCTCCTTTTTCTTTCTCTCACTTTTTTCTCCGGGTGGTGCGTCAGTGTGAGGTACGTGTCCGCGCTATTCTCCGACACGTACTCACAACAATCAGGGACGGCACAGCCAGCTGGTGGCGGCCGGGATCGCCTCCCTGCTGGCCGGCCAGTGATGCTCACAGACACCGCTGTCAGCTGGAAGTCTCTCAATAGAATCATGGACAAGTTTGTTTCCTGAAATATGGCTCGTTTTACGTTTGAACACATTGTCATCAATATTAACAAGGTTTAAAATGACCCATTTTTCAAATTTGGATATCGTTTCAAAATCGGAAATCAAATGAACGAAAAAGTACACGGGCTGTACAAAAGGCCATCAATCAGGAGTGATTGTGAGTACATGTCGGAAAATAGCGCGGACACGCACCTCACACTGACGCACCACCCGGAGTGAGAGAAAAAAAAAGTGAGAGAAAGAAAAAGGAGAGGTCGCAGTACAGACGATGACTACCCGGTTGAGATTGTGTGTGTGTGTGTGTGTGTGTGTGTGTGTGTCCTCGAGATCTGACAACACACAAACACACGTAGCAGAGCTACCCACACCCATGTTTGTACTGTTGCTTAATTAAATAAAACATCAAAAGAGAGAAGTTGTCTCCGTCCGTGTTTTAAACAGACACACCTGGGGCCAAGTTGGAAACCAGAATCAGCTTTAAATACAGTCCTAATCTAGTCCTCACTAACACAGGCCCAATTATAATATCTACATGAAAACTTCACTGTTGTTGCATGAAATATGGTTTGTGTTTAGCCTACATCATCAGTTTCTATCATGTGAAATAAGAGGATAAGCCAGCCTGGTGGCCAAGCTGCAGACAGATGCTCCTCAACAGTGAGCTCCCCAGCAGTCAGCTCCCCCTGCTGTTCATAAGGTGCCTCTGCACCCCTTTCGTTACAGACCCTCCCACCAACCTTTGGGCCACGCCTCCTCATTTACATTGACATGTGTCAAGTCCAAATGAAAAGCCAATGTTAAATGTAAATTCAAAAGCCAAATATTAAATCCAAATGAAAATCCAATGTTAAATTGAAATTCAAAAGCCAAATATTAAATCCAAATTAAAAGCCAATGTTAAATTTAAATTCAAAAGCCAAATATTAAATCCAAATGGAAAAGCCAATGTTAAATTTAAATTCAAAAGCCAAATATTAAATCCAAATGGAAAAGCCAAATGGAAAATTAAAAAAAAAATAATAATATTTTTAATTTGATCAATGGAAAATTAAAAAAAATAATAATATTTTTAATTTGATCTCGCTTCGTTTTCTCTTTGGACTTTCAATTTCTCTTTGGACTTTCAATTTGAATTATGAATGAATATTTCCTCCGTACATACAAGAAACAACAAATGGCATACATGAAAGAAAACTGGCTTGTTTGAACATGGGTTAGTGATAAGAATCACTGAACACACACACGCACACACACATACACACACGCATGCACGCACGCACACACACACACACACACACACACACACACAGCGTCAATCTAGTGGCAGTACCGCATGAGATTACATGGCTGTCTGCTTGTGCTGAGAGCCCAGGACACGATAGCAGACCAAATCTACTGGGATTACTGGTCAGCTGGCTGCCACACACAGAAGAGCCAATTAGCTGGAGAGCCCAGCTCCACTGGTCCACATTTAACAGCATTGCTTATGCAAGAAAACGCACACACACATATACATATATACATATATATATATATATATATATATATATATATATATATATATATATATATATATATATATATATATACATATATATATACATATACATATAAATATACATATACATATATATACATACATATATATATATACATATACATATATATATATATATATACATATACATATATATATATACATATACATATATATACATACATATACATACATACATATACATATATATATATATATATATATATATATATATATATATATATATATATATATATATCCTCTGATCTGCTGACGAGTAGACACGGACCCCCGTTTCTTTCGTGGAAACCTACGGACAAACGGACTGAACACACAGTAAGAAGGCTTACGTCTGGGCAGAGATAAATAGTGTGTTTTATTAATGAGTAATTTGCTATTGCTGCTACTTTGTGTTACCATTAATGTGATCTGATTAATACAGCGCTACTGCTGTGCGTGTAATGTATTAATCTAGGATTGTGACCGCTGAGTCAAATCTATTCTGTGAATGTACTCTGATCACGGTGCATTGTTGATATGTTGTGTTGAATATGTAGCTAGCTTGTTCAGGCTGTAAATGCTACTTTCTGCTTCTCCCACTGCTGAGGAGTTTTAGGTACTGTTAGATCCAAGTATATATATATATATCTTTCTTTCCTACTTCTCTAACCTTTCTCTCACACACACATATATGAACACATAGCTAGTTACACACACGCGCTAAGGTGAACAGCTGGCCAAACAGCGAGTCACATAAACTGCAGAGCGCGCACCGCTCCACAGTTCTGCGCTCCTGTGTGTCTCCCTCTGGTCAGCCACACGTGTGCAGACACGTTAGCTTAGCAGCTAGCCTATTGTTGTTAGCACATAGCTTAGCCTGAATGAGCTAACGGCTAATCTTAGGCCTAGCCTATCAATACCGCCCTCTTGGGGTGAAACAGTTTTGTGCAGCTCACAAGAGTAGCCATTTTTGTAGTCTTTGGCTAGACTACACCTCGTCACCCCCTACTCTTTCACACTCACTCTCTCACACCCACACACACACACACACACACACACACACACACACACACACACACACACACACACACACACACACACACACACACACAGAGGGTCTCCCACATGCTGTTTTGTTTTGCTTTGTTTTGTTGTACTTAAAAGAAACGTATATTGGTTTTAATTGATCAAAGGATTATTGATTGGCCATTGATAATTTTGAAGTTAATAAATTCTACTATACGTTAATTAGCAGTTGTTTGTGATTATTTGTGTATTATTGTATTAATTGCTGGTTAAACACAGGTCAGTGCTCGGATTTCACCCTTCCACTGACAAATGAGACTATTCCACAGTTCAATATTGGCCCCTGAAGTTTCAGGGTGGTGCCCCGTTTTGATTGTTTGTTGATTTGATAAAGTTATTAATAACCATATTCATAACTTTATTAATATTGATAAACATCTTTGATAATATGCCAATAATCTGATCTGTACCCCTACGTGTACCCAACATATACATATATATATATATATACATATACATATATACACAAGCCTTCACTCCACCACTGAGAAGATACTCTGAGCCCCCAAGGGCCTTAGAGAAGCCATTGTGTCATCCTTCTTCATTCTTCTACATTATTTTGTTCTGTATAAAACATGCAGCAGGTGTGTGAATTAATGCCAGCTCTCTTCAAAGTAATTTATTTAGGTGAAGCCAGCACTCAATCCTCTTACGCTATGAAGAGGTCACAATTTTAGCTGAAAATCTACATTACTAGCTGGAATTAGCGACGCAGCAGGGACAGTGTTTCGGTGCCCGTTAAAAAAACCTGAGGACCAGAGCCCGGCAGGCCTGATAAGACCCAATGAAACATAAGCAAACACCAGCCGACACTGAACAAACATAAAAAGTGCGTAACGGTGGGGAGCTGTGGCGTGAGATAAGATTCCCACTGCAAACCTGCTTCTTCCTCTTTCACACTCTTTCTCTAATCACAAACAAACTCCCTCTTCTTCCTTACATTCTTCCTTTCTTTCCTTTCCCCCACTATTCGTCCGCTCTAGCTTTCTTTATTCTCTCCATACTCTCTTTAGCTGCTTTGCTGACCAAATAGGAGCTGAGCTATGGATTCCCTGAGCCAGCTGCCATGTTAAAACTTTAATTGCAGCTAAATTTCACACTAAAAGGCTTCATCTTTAGTTGAAGGAACATTAAGAGTGAAGCCTTCAGATCAGATTAAGATACATTATGCATGGGGTAAAAAAAAGCTCATGGGGAGGAAATGACTTCATTGACTTCATTTCGTCTAAACATGTTGATAGCATTCCTTTTACTCCTCCCTCTGGATGGTTCCTCACAGTGTGCTACTGACTACATATAGGAGGATACATTTTGATTTAATTTTCCCTGTTGCATGAGGCAGAAAAGATTCTGCAGCTGCTGCAGACAAAAAGAATCCCTCCAAATGCCGAAATCACTCACTTATCCCAACACCCAAACACACACACATGACCCTCATCTCCCCATATGACCTCCCCTCCATCTCCACCCCAAATACACAAACAGTAAACATGCTTCCAAACAAATACACATGCAGATGCACGCACACACATACAAAATGTGGCAGAGAGAGAACTCTTCCCACACACAAAAACATCAAAATAAATCCACTTAAGATCAATAATTCACATTTCTTAAACGCTTTAATTCTCTATAGAAAACTGCGATGCAATTTCCCTCTCTGCTTTGTCGGAAAAGTTTTAGAGCAACCAGACGCTCTGGAAGCCAAGGCATCTCAGATTATAAAGAGGTGCTGTGCTGAAAATGGAACATTAGAGGGAGAGGAGAAGAGAGGAGAGGAACAGTGAATGTCATTAATTATTTTTTTAGGCTTGTGCATCACAAAGTAGCTCCAACAATGTTGAATGGGATAGTTGTGGAAAGAGAGAACATGAATTGTGTTTTTAAAGCATTAAAAGGAGACAGGGAGCATGGTAAATGAGGGATGAGAAGGGGAAAAGAGAAATTAAGAGGGAGAGGGAGAGGAAGCAACTGCAGGATTGTGTATCCTGTATACGTGTGAGTGTTGTCGTATTTCTGTTTTCCTGTTAATTGGGAGGCTGATTCCACAGTGCACCAGTCAAGGCAGGAGTTAGAGTTGGATTAATGGGGGGCCACAAACCTCTCCCTGTCAATACAGGTCGCCTTTCAGACAAACACTGCACAAACTGACAGCACGGAAAATTGGAAAGAGGGTGAAAAGGAAAACTCTGCTGTACTTACAGAACCAATTACGTGTGTGTGTGTGTGTGTGTGTGTGTGTGTGTGTGTGTGTGTGTGTGTGTGTGTGTGTGTGTCTCTTCTGCGTGTCTAAAACAGTTCCGTGCCGTTTCTCCAAATACTTCCTGTCACACAGGAGCAAGAATCCAAAGAAAAAAAAATACATGTTAATGCCTTCATTTACATCTTTATTGTTTCATTGATTGAGATATCATGGTAGCTTAATGTTGTTTTATTCTAATAAAAAGGAATCAAAAGCTTTATCTCTGCTAAGATGTAGCTTCGGCATCAGAATCTGCTTGTTGTCTAGAGCTATTTTTGAACTGGCCAACAATCTGTATGACTCCAACAGTAAGACAGGCACACGCACACATTTGCCTCTGGGTAACTCCTGTCTGTACCAACTTTATAAGAGTCTACCCCAACACAGCACTCACTCACACACAAGGCTGTGCCTACCAGGGCTTTATACAGTAACATGACAATAAAAAAAAATAAATAAAAAAAATCAGTGGAAAGACTTTCCTGCCTTAAAGAAATCCTGGGATTTTTGTTATTGTCCCACAACTGGGTGTCTTTTTCATTTATATGCTTTTGATCTGCCCAATAATTCAAAAGATATTGACATAATATTAAATACAATTCTATCAGCTTGCTAAATTAAGGAAGTCTGACATAAAAGAGCTATACTGTATGTATTTAATGCTATCAGTGATCAGACATTGTTCGTAGTCAGTGTGTATCAACGCTGTAGCGGGGGCTCAAAGACCCTACATCTCTGTGACTCTCTTGTTGTTTGTGTTGCACCTGTTAAAGGGCAATTCCGGCGCAAAATGAACCTAGGCGTTAATAACACATGGGTACCGAGTCGACCGTTCTCTGGGATATGTTTTCATGCTAATCGAATGTGACCAGTTTTAGCGTGAACCGCTAATTAGCTTGTAACGCTAGCAGTCAGGGCACTGGTAAAGTAAAAAGCAATCGCTATTTTATACCACTAATAAGGCTCAAAATAGTACCACATTTCCACTGTAGCATAATGAGGGTCCCTACATGTAAACCGAAGCATTGAGAACTTTCTAAGTGTACAGACAGTTTATTAAAAAGATTTATAAAGACCGTACCGTTATACAGGCAGGCGCCATCTTGGAAAAACAGTCATGACCAGTCGAACCACGAACGCCGTGCAACCAGTAACAAAGCTCAAGCAGGGCGTTCGACTGGTCATGACTGTTTTCCCAAGACGGTGTCTGCCTGTATACGTATACTTCATTTTTCGCCGGAATTTTCCTTTAAGATGGAACATTTTACACCTGTAGTTTGGTGCCCTCAGCTAAATCTCATTCTAGCCCAAAACCAATTTTAACCTAAAAAGGTCTAATCAGCCAAATGAATGGAATACACTTGGGTTTGCATTCCTTTCGAGAAAAAAAGGACCATCCCCACAAAGCAAAGGAACCTCATTCCACTGCGGTGAGTGATGAAGATGGGTAAGAGACTGGAGGAGACAAGGATAATGAGATGAACCCCTGTATAGCAGTTAAAGGTCCTGCACACAGTAAATTGATCTCTGCACAATGGACACCACAAAGTCTCTCTGCTCCTGACGAGCTGTGGCAAAACACTGGCTAAATTCAATCAATGTATAAAATATATATATATATATATATATATATATATATATATATATATATATATATATATATATATATATATATAGAGTCAAATTAAAAAAATGTAAACACTACATCAACAGAAACTCTTGTTGGGTGACTTCCTGTATCACTTTTAATTTCCCTCCCTCCTGGGGATCGATAAAGTTTTATATTATTTTAATGTATTGAATGTGAAAAAACATGCATATTTTTTTCACTGCTCTGGTGAGGTGAAAAATATTTTACATTATACTATATACCTGCTATAAAAGGTGCAACCAAATTAAAAAAAATCAAGTACAATCTGTACACACCAACACAGACCTGAATAAGGGGCTCGAAGAATAGAGCGCGGATCGGGCCGCCTTTTTTTGTCCGAACCCGACCCGAGCCCGACAGGCATTAAGATATTTATGTCCGAGCCCGACCCGAGCCCGACACAGTTAAAATCTAATTTTTTTCTCATACTAATGACACATGTACTGTACATGTAGCCTAATATGCACGTGTTTCGTTGTCACAGCTACATAAAAACATTTCCGCACACAGGAAGACGGATGTTAGTGTAATATTTTAAATTTATTTTAATCACAAAAATGAACCTTTGCATCAAGTAAAACAGGCCCATTGGCTACCTACATAATAAGCTGTTTTGTTTTGTTGTGAATTTTAAATGTTCAATGCCTTATCGCGCTGATGTGACCGAGCCCGACCCGAACCCGAACATCATTTCTAAATATCTGTCCGAACCTGTCCCGTCGGGTCGGGTATCCATCCTCTATCGAAGAAGTCTGATGTATGTGGCAAATGTTATTTGGATTTGGTCGAAAGGGAAAATTAATAGATTAGAACTCCTGTCACCTGTGACTGTGTCCTGCAGAATCAGCTGACAACCAGAAAGTCAAATTATGATCCCGGGTTATAGAGAAAGTACTGGTTCCCTGCCCTCAATACGAGGGTAAAAAAATATTTATTGGAAAGATAAACAAGCACTGATTTGTGCTGTGATCAATAAGGTCTCAGTCTCTGAGTTTGTGAGCTTGTGTGCCCTTCTATCCACACAAGCCCTTGAAGGGATTTACAAGCCAGTTCAAATCACTGAACTGTAGAGGAATTATCTGACAGGAGGAGGAAAAGTTGCTCACTCCACTGTCAGCAACTCTTATTAATTCCAACATTCCGACATAACAAGACAAAAACAACACAGGGACTGATGGGATTGTAACTAGTTAAATATAATCTTCAATTCTTCGGCTTCGTTAAAATCTGTGCACAAAGCCCCACCACCATCAATATTTACTAACACAGCTGAACTTAGAGAATGTAGTCTATTCTGGTGTTGACTCAGGCTGGACAACTCCGCTTTGATCAATATCTGTGATCTCTACAAAAGATCCAAGCAAATACTTTCTGTTATCTGCAAACTGCAAATGCCACTGAAAAAGTATACAACCCATAATACCCCACTTCTCCTCATGTTTCTTTACCATGTTAACCGTCTCAAGCAACAACAAATTCACCCACTCAACACCCACTAAAAACACTGCCTCCAAAATCATTCGCTTCCCAACCTCTAGCGTCTCACATCTCAATGACAGAGACATCACATTGCACAGACCACAGCACATGACCTTGGTTACAACCTCAATATATTTTTTAAAGGCTATTCTTTACTCTAGCAGGAGTCTTGTCCTCTCTGCCACACACAGTAGTCTGTTTTTATGTCTGTATGCATCTATAGACTCAACTGTAGACTCAATTTATCTGAGTGAGCATGTGTGTTTTTGTATGGGTGTATATAGACATACAGTGGAAATGGATTTCCCCTTAGGTAGAACAAAGACTCGATCCCACCTATATGTGTACTGGCTGTGTAATATTTGAACTCAAAAGGTATCATCGTCCACATTACCTGGTGGAACTCCCTCTGGTGCTGGACGGCCCCCACGTCGCCTCCTATGGGCAGCTGCTCTGACAGCTCCTCGTCCTTGGCTGTCAGCCATTCAATGATCTCCTGCAGAGAGAGCTGCAGCTTCCCGCTGTTATCGGAGAAGGCCTCTAGCCGCACCCTGCCAACACACACACACACACACACACACACATTTGGTTCAGCAAATATTCTACAACACACCAACTAAACACTGCAGATTATATTTGGTTACAACTTCCCACTATCCAGAATGTCAACACAGTATTAGCTTTGTTAAATCCAAAACTTAAAACTTCATCAAGATGTACATTTAGGATTTATACCTTCAATTGCAATCTATTGCAACAGAAAATAGGCATTTCTTTTAAAATAAAAACATCTTAATTTTGCAACAGGACCTTAATTGCCTCTTTAGTTTGCATTGTCCTTAATATGGGCAGCTATATAGTGTAAGACAGTCAGAATACACATTTCAAAGAGCCTTGTAAACCCTGCTATAAGAAGGTCAGTGCTTTGCTGTTCTTGAAGGCCACAACTTCATCTTTTGAGCGAGTTATGAAGGGAACAATTGTGCCTGAAATTCGTCATACCTTGTTGATCATGTCACTCTGGACAATTCTGTATCTGAATGCTGTATTTTAGCATAGCCATCGATGATTTTTAACAAGCATGGGGTGGTGTTCATTTTGGTAAGTGATCATTAATTAACCATTAAAATGTAATCATTATAACTGACCATTTGCTAAACCCCTCCCCTGAACACTAGGACTCATCAGCTCTATACTGCAATACAAGAACAATGTTGTTTCACTATTTTCATGTCTTAGTCACGACTAGTCAATCATTAACCGGTGAGGATTTTTTTCTCAGACTTTTATCTGGTACATGCAGCTTTAGCCTCAGTCTTATGGCACCATACCATGTATGTAGCCATTAAGTGCACATTTAAAGGACAATTCCGGCGTAAAATGAACCTAGGGGTTAATAACATATGTGTACCGAGTCGAACGTTCTCTGGGACATGTTTTCATGCTAATCGAATGCGTCTCTAGCTTTTAACAAGCTACCGCAAAACCGGTGGTTACCTGCTAACGCTAGCTTTCGGGGCACTTGGTAAATCACTATTTTCCACCACTAACAAGGCTCAAAATAGCACCACACTTAAATAGTAGCATAATAAGGGTCCCTACATGTAAACCGAAGCATTGAGAACTTTGTAAGTGTACAGACAGTTTATTACAAAGATAGATTATAAAGACAGTAGCGTTCGTTCTGTACACTTACAAAGTTCTCAATGCTTCGGTTTGCATGTAGTGACCCTCATTATGCTACCGTTTAAGTGTGGTGCTATTTTGAGTAGTTTAATAGGTTTGTTTGTTTGTTTATGTTTGCACCATTCACCAAAGCAAATTCCACGTAAGTGTACTTATTGTGGCAAACCTTATTCTGATTCTGATGCAGAATTAGGTGTCATCCGAGCCAAACCATGCATTTCCGGGATCCAAAATACAGGACACTACAGTACATCTACCTGCAACAGTGTTAAATCACAATGCTGCAAATCACAGCAAAACAAGTATATATTGTGTATGCTCTGGCACATACAAGACAGTGAGAGACACGAAGAATCACAGGTTAGTGCTGATGCAGGTTTGATGAAGTAAACCAGCAACAAATAACAGAGCAGCAAGAGAGATGTCCATCAGTGACACAGCTGGCACTAGCGTCCCAGTGTTTCAATTACACACCAGAAGCCGGCACTCAAATATAATTATCCATGCACATCACAATTTGCCAGAACTGTCACATCAGAGATGATGAGTGGGAGCGAGAGCAAGAATCAGAAAAAGAAACAGACAGTCTAAGTGTCACTGCTCACGACTATAAATAAGGGGGAACATTGCAAAAATGTAATTGGACTGATATTCAGATAAAAGCATAAGTAAAGTCAGGTGAACACTTTAAGATGTATACATAAGTCTGAATGAAGTCAAACACAATAATGGCAATTCTGCAAAACATAAGGTTAACATATGCAAATAAGGAGTCCAAGTAAATGCTCACAGCCTGCACAATCCCCAGCAGCTCCTAGCAGCCAGCTTCCACCAGGCCTAGCAGCTCCTAGCAACTACCATGGAGCGGATAGGTTTCCCAGCCAGTGGAGAGACTTCTATTGTTGAAGGTATTTTTCATTTGTGTATTCATGTATTTTAATCTCTTGCTCATGTGTGGCTAAACTGTTAGTGGCCTATATATATACCTAATTGTTTTATAATAATGTATAATTGCTTTTCTATAAAGAATGTTTGTTCTGTGTGAAAAGGTGGTTATTTATAATGTAATAGTTACTGAGTGTGACTGTTTAGTTTAGACAGTTTAATCTCTTGTTTTAAGGGAAATGTACGTGTGTGTATGTCCGTGGGTGTACACCTGCATGTGTTGTATGTGGGCGTGATAAGTGTATTGCATATTGATGTGATTTTACATACATTCTTGTAATGGGTTGTCTGTGATACAATGGGTATGTATTGTGTGTTAGTGTGGACCAGAGGAAGAGCAGCTGACTGCTACGACATCAGCTAATGGGGATCCTTTTAGTAAACAATAAACAATCAGCAATGTCATGTCAGGGACTGTATGGCAATGGCAATTTCCTGCAAACTGAATTTTGGTACAGATTGGTTCTGACACATGAGGAATTAGGTGTCACGTCATGGATGCCGGTTGCAGGATGGCATGTGGGGGAAAAAGACAG
This sequence comes from Sander lucioperca, assembly GCF_008315115.2. Lineage (NCBI taxonomy): Eukaryota > Metazoa > Chordata > Actinopteri > Perciformes > Percidae > Sander > Sander lucioperca. The sequence continues at coordinate 29,092,754 of NC_050173.1, read as the reverse complement.
AAAGGTGAAATCAAGCATGTAAGTGCACATTTCAGAATTGATAGGCCTCTTTGTTCAACCTTGTGTCAGGAAACCTGTGTGAAGCAGACCGTGCTGTCCCATAGCCTCTTGTTGTCCCTCCAGCTCAGCTCGCTGTGGTAATTGAATCAGAGAGGAACTGTTTTTTTCTGTGGCCCCTGCAAAACAGGTTCTCAGTCCTTAATAGGCGTGAATACATAGAAAATACAACACACACAGGCACACAAGCACAAAGCATAAATGGAGAGAGGTTTCTGACTCAAATCAGAGCAAACCCGACCCTTGGATACAGCTAAAGAAAGGCCATCCATAATAGGATGACCCTGGCACTTTTGCAGAGAAGTTTCAAAACCCTTCAAACCACACCACAGCAGACACACACTCATCTCACATTACTCTCACCCATCACTGCTGCTTCCATTACACACACAGAGGGTGAGACAAATAGCGCACTGCCTGCGCTGTAATGGAAACGCCGTCACATGGCGGGTGCTGCCAAGAACTACTCTCGCCTTGCTAAGCTGTATGGAGGCCAGGCGAAAGGTTTGCCAGTACAGAAGCTATTTTATCTCCAGTGGAAACTTCATCATATCAATATAAGTGGTATTTTTGGGCCAAGTTCCGCTGCATTAGATTAGGAGATGCCAGGATTTTGAATGTGTGTGTGCGTTCGTGCATGTGTGAGACAGGAGCTACAGAGGGAACAGGTGGGTGTGTGTGCTCCTCCATTTTTGTGAAGGGTAGTTTGAGTTTCACATTAAACTAGCTGTTTTTTGGGGTACTTTGGGCCAGAGAAACAAGCTGTAAACAACACTGACATATTATCACCTTCTTAAATTGATATTGTGAATTTGTTGGCAAACGATTGCCTATTTACAAAGCCAACTGAGATTTAGCAACATTAACATGTCATTTTAAGTTGTGTTTTTGGCCACCTGGCCTCATTTTTAGCTCTGCGTTAGTCTTCTTTATTTCCTGAAGGAAATATCTGGCTCTTTAGCTGCTAAATGCTCAATTATGTTCACCATCTAATCACTAACTTTGTCTTTCTGCCGTTTGGTGCTGGGTAGGTAATGTGCAGTGGGTCAGTCAGAGATTTTCCACTAGCTGCCTGATGCGTATTTACACAATGTTGATGTGAACAGTGAAAGTGAACAAAAACAGTAAAATTGAAGGCCAGAAACCCAAAACAAGAAGCTGAAAGATGCTAAAACGGTCCGTAAAGCTGAGAGGAACTGTGAGAGTCGGGTGAATATTATCTGTGGGTTCATCACCACAAGCAGCCCCTCTCACAATACACATTGTAATTCAATTTGATGCATTGTTAATAAAAAAAAGCATTAGTCCAGGGGTGGGCAATCATTTTCCACAGACGACCACATCAGAAAACTCCCACTGAGTCAGGAGCCAAACGTATACTATATGTATTGTGGCAATATACTGCATTTGTTGGGTTTATTTTCAGCTGCAGATTTGGAGCTCTAGTGAATATTTGATGATAACTGATTATGACAGAAACACAGAGAGGGCCGGTAAAAAGACAAACAGGGCCGGATGGCTGGTAAAAAGTTCATGGATTTTTGATGGTCCACTGTACATCAATGGCAGCAGGGTCGTGTTTGTGAGATTGACTCAAAACGCGTCCACATTAAGCGTCATGAAAAATGTCACCTTGTGCAAAAACCTCTGTATCACAGAGGAATAAACCATATCAAGCTTTGGATACACAAACAATAAGTGTTAGAGGGATCATTTCTTTGTTGAACTTTTGTGGGATTTGTTGGTAATTAAAGATATATTGAATATCACTAGATAAGATTAAAGGTGCTGTAGGTAGGATTGTGAAGATCCAGGACTTAGCCAAAAAATTTGAACATCGACAACTTCTCAGTCCCTCCCCCCCTTTCTGCTAAAGCCCAAAACGGTCTCCTAAGCCCCTCCCCCCACAAGGGAGAATGAATGTGTGTGCATGAGCAGTGATTGACACGCAGTTAGACACCCCCCCTGGCCCTGATTGGTGCATCTGAACAGGAAGCTGTGGATTTTTGCAAATCGCACTACAGGCTGTAGGTGGTGCCAGAGGAGCCGGATTTTTTTTTAAATTACTTGCTTCATGTAGTTCTACTCGAACATAGGGTCAGTTTCAGCAAATATGACAGAAAGTTAGTTTTAAGTTTAAGTCTTACCTACTGCACCTTTAAGGTAGCGAGGTAGGGAATGAAATATATCAATGAAGGTCCTCACACGTCTGTGTGTGTGTGTGTGTGTGTGTGTGTGTGTGTGTGTGTGTGTGTGTGTGTGTGTGTGTGTGTGTGTGTGTGTGCGTGCGTCTCTATCTCAGGGGCTAACCCAGTCAGCAATAATCGGTATGAATAGGCTACTAACAGGACGAGTGCATGGCAGACTGTTTGTCCTCGACATATGACACACTCAACACACATAGTCATCATCTGTTGGTTTCACAGACAACAGTTTCAAGATAGACAGTCAATCTCACCAAGGAATACATGAGTCTAAACTGAGGAAATAACAGGTATTGTCATAATAAAGATTGTAGACTTTTTAGTTTCCTGGATTAGCTTTAAGCAAAAGAGTCAGAACAGATAAAATATGTAGCCCAACGTTAGAGAGACCAACCTTTGTTACAAAGGTGAATACACAGGTTCATTTAACATCTGTGTGTCCTTAAGAACGACACCCGAACTGCTGTCAGCTCAACACTGTTGGTTAAGATGTGGATAAGAATCACATTGGCCGTCATTTATGAAACGAACGTACGACAGAAAAGAAGCGTAAAACCGGCGTATGGTCATTTCCACGCAAAGCTCAGCATTTATCAATATGGACGTGAGCGGAGGCTACGATCAAATCTCACGTCAAGTTTTCGAGGACTAGTGGACTTGCGGTGCAGCATATAATCAGTTTAACAGGAGAAGGAGAAGTCATTAGTTGATCACTTATTGGCAATGGCAGATCTGGCTCTTTTAGAAGACCTCTATGCACCGATACAACAGTGCACACATGGGGTGGTGGTCCAGCACGGGGGGGGCGGAGGACACGCGCTCTCCCTCACAGCTCACGGCTGCCTGGGTCTGACTCATGAAAAAAACACGAGTAAAATAAAAGACACTGCATAAACTCTGCTACTGTGTGTTTATTTAAATATAGACACCTACATGCCTAAGAGATTGTGATATAAGCCTGTATATTGCTATTAGGACTATAGCATACATATGTCAAGGATGTATAAATTAAATAAACTTCAGCTGGAGTCCGATTTACTACAGCAACACTGTTGACTGCATCAGTGATCTCTTTCCATTCCGCATTCTTTCTACAGCCTTTAATACCAGTTTTCAGGCTGCCAAATAGTACACACGTTGGTGCAAATGGACCTGAGATATCAGGGTTTCAATCTCCACCTCTGAAAAATGCCGCTTCTTAGCCGGATTACGTCTCGCCAGGTCGTAAATTGTAGGGGCGAGGCCTCAAAACCCAGAATATATTGGGGCGTGATATTTAAATTACGATCGTTTCCAGCCGCTGCATTTATCAATGTACGACCATTCTTACGCTCTGATTGGTGTGATACGAACGTTTCATGAATCACACGTGAAGCCTGTCGTAAGATGATTTCTGCGCTCATATCTGCGCTGGTTTCTACGTTAGGTTGATAAATGAGGGCCATTGTCTTTGGGTGTAAATATAAAGTTGTGTTGCTGTTTAACAAACCTTGAGTTTTGTATTCAGTGTAACTCAATGTTCTCACAGTTGGGAAGTCTGCTGCATGCATTCCATTTCTGTTGTATCCCCACATTTTTTGACAGTTAAGATCCACAGTAAATAACACAGTCAAACAAAAATCCAACTCCCCAATCACTCAGAGAGATTATAGAGAGAGGCTTAGTGCTCGGTTCGATGATTAATTAATGCATAGGAGATAGGAGCAGTGTTTCCACTGTTTTTAGGAGAGAGGAGACAGATAGTGTCTTGCCTCGGGGCCGAGGGAAGCTTTGAGCACAACCCCATTTCTATCTCCTTTCTTCCCCCGGTCTTTCTCTCTCAATTGCAGAGATGATGCGAGAGCTGGTAAAAAGTGTGAGGGTGTGTGATGGGCCATGTTGACATAGCAGCCCTGCATTTAGTTGAAAGGGTATATATTCAAAGGTGAGTATATATTTATTTATTTTTATATCAAGGGATGCCACACTGTGAAAGGCTTAAATCAAAGTTAAGATGTGACACATGCATAGTGTCATGTTGTGACTTTTAGCTAGTTTGTTGAGATTAGGTTTAGGTTTCATTATGGATAGAGTTCAGCAATATGTTGAAAGAGAAAAAAGTAGAACCAGGCCTCCTGTTGTGTTGCATAGTGGTTGCATTGCATAGTGTCCCCACAACAAGGCGTGCATAGAAACTCTGAAAGGTCCATGCATCTTAAAATGATACCACACCACTTTTATCGTAAAGAGTCATCACATTGTTATCAGTTAACAGAACTGTTTTGTTCAAATCATCAGTTCTGTAGTAATGTTAAGCAACTAAATAATTTAGTTAAGGTTAGGGAAATAAAAAAAATAACAGAGAGAGACAGCCAGAGGGCATCTTTACAAGGAGCTTGGACCAACTCAACTCACTCTAATCACATTTAAGCAAAGATAATGGAAGAGAAGATGCAGCCAGAAGTGGACTGGTCAGACCTCTTTGTCAATGAACTAACATTATTTCTTAATTCATTCAATATGTTGTTAGCTTTGGGCAAACCACAAACTCTAAACATGTCCTCATTGAACTTTTTACTGTGGCGTTCGTGTTGTATGGAGGCACACATGTGCCCAAATCACAGGCTCTAATCACAGTTCCTCACAGTACAGCACACCAAACATATCCCTGTATAATGGAAAGTCAACAGAAACCTGAACAGTGTCAATTGGGACAGCTGCCGTCCCTCACCTGGACTGAAGATGTTGTTTGTACAAAATGAACGTAGCCTACATTGTAAGGCTGCTGCGGTAGGTAAATGAAAGATTCTAACGTCAATATGAATGAATTATGTGGCATGATAGCTGTAAACTGCAAGCAGCATGTTCATGTTTGCCAGCTTTTCCTGGGTTTCTTTCTCTTTCTGCTTCCCTTTTTATCTTTTTAGTTTTACTGACGTCTTGCTTAAAGCATCACTTCCAACCGCCACCTTACTAAGATTTATGGGAAACATATTTGCTGATTGACAAGAGCAGACCAGCCACTGGGGCTGTTTCCCACAACTGGAAATACTGTAGACATTTGAAGATTTACAGCAGCTGATGCCAACAGGGAGTACACTCGTGTAACAAATTTGTTACAGCTATACATGAATATTTTTGCATGCTTGTAGCTCCAAAAGAAAACACAAGGTTAGAAAATGAGATTTAACAGAAATTAGATAAATGTATAACATAAAAAATAACTTGGAAACATCAATAGCCCCAAATCATGGGATGTAAAATCCTTAACCTGCACACATCTGGCTGGTCTGCAAATACCTTCACACTGTGTGTGTGTGTGTGTGTGTGTGTGTGTGTGTGTGTGTGTGTGTGTGTGTGTGTGTGTGTGTGTGTGTGTGTGTGTGTGTGTGTGTGTGTGTGTGTGTGTGTGTGTGTAGACAAAGCGTTGCTCGGGTTTATTGTGTGCATGTTTGTGAATGTCTTGTGTGTAAGTGTCGATGTTTTCCATCTGAATCATTATTCCTTTTAATTGCATGCATGAGGGAGTGTGTTTGTGTTCATGGGGATATAGATCTGCATGTTTATCACTATTTATGTTGTGTGTGTAGAATTATTGTGCCAATTCAGTGCTTCCCTCGTGGTACCAGATTTGGAAATTAAAAACATCACACTGAATGAGGTGTGCAGACAACAAGGACTCCCTGTCTTCAGTTGTGTCCAATTGGTGGTTACATTGCCAGAATAAATATCTAAAAGTACTTTTCCCCAAAAAAGATACCCACAGCAAGTATCCAAAAAAGATGTGTTTACCTTATTTGTACCCTGTTTAGCCCTATCTTTGGAACTACATTTTCTCAATGTATTCCTACGCACAAGTGCAACTGTGCCACACACTGTATTATGCTGCAGATCAGCGGTTTAGGTCAGACATTGAGCAGTTTATAGAGACAACACATACAAGAAAATATAAATGAGTGCTTATGACAGTAATGACATATGGCGTTCACTATAGAGACAAGAGGATACCTTTATGAGCCAGAGTATACAGAATAACTTTTACAGAGGAAGACTGAACAGGCCGGAAGAGAGAGACGGGAAACCCCTGTGGAAAGGAAAGGGCTGTCTGACAGCAAGGTAAAGCGTTGAAAATATTCTAAATTCAAATCCAGCCTCTCTCTCTCCCCCCGTTTCTACACCAAAAATGATCCGCTGCAGCTGATGTTAAAATTTAAAATTATTGTAATTATAAATGACAACAAAGCTCCCATTCAACAAGGGATGACGTCAACATATTAATTTATTATTTCTTTCAGTGACCGAGTTAAGGAGGAACTCTTTTCTCCTTTTCATTTATTCTTTTCTTTCTCTATTATTGAACACAACATGTCAGTTTTTCCTTATGTCAGTCATTGTGTAAGAGTGTTACTCAGTAATTATATAAGGTTTGCCTGACCTTAAGGTTATACTTTATGACATGTTTCCTTCTTAATGAATTCTGATTAATCAGTTAATTAACGTGGCGACGATGTCAGAGACCAAATATGTTACATTTCAAGCATCAGCAATGTAACTTTTAGAATGAACGCTTTTGTTCCCAGAAATAGCCTAGTCCCAAATAGTTAGCTGTTGACGCAAATGACACATATACTCTAGCATTGCTCGGGGACGCAACTATGTCATGGCAGTTGTATTGCTCAGGATCAGTATGAAGTTATTTAGATGAGCGGTTCTGAGAAAGCTGCAAGCAGCAATAACGGAGAGCAAGCAGTCAGGCACTACACTAGTACAGGAGAAAGAGGCAGAGAGAGGAAGCTGAAGAAAGATTAATTTCAAAACAGCTTCTGACCAAAGGGTGAATTAATACAAGTAAAATATACAGCAACCAATTCATATACACTTTGTGTCTTCTGTTGCCCTTTGTTTGGAATTGATACACTAACCCTCAAAATGTGGCAGATACATGCCAAACTGTCGCTAATTAGCCTCTGACATCTGAATTAAATATACAAATGAATGTGAACTCATTATCCCATGAAGCAGTGTGCCATATTGCCTACAGTCATCACAATCATTTGAACAAGCGAAATCAATAACATTTTCAGCAACAGGAGATCAGAGTAAGAGTAAATGAAACTTTGGGCCCCATGTGTCAATAATGTTTTGCTCATTCACAGGTGGAAGTTTAATTTAAATTGTTTCCTTCGTGTTTGCAAAATTGATGATTAACATGGCAGCAGCACCAGAACACAAGATCAGAGAAGGGCAATTGTTGTTTCTATGTATAAATCATAGACATCTGTCTGTGTATAGGGGCATGTGCAGGTGTACCGGCACTTTAAAGACACAATTTTTAATCCTAAAAATCAGGATTTTTTTAATTTTATTTTTTTGGGGGCATTTTAGGCCTTTATTTTGTATAGGACAGCTGAAGACATGAAAGGTGAGAGAGAGGGGGAATGACATGCAGCAAAGGGCCGCAGGGCGGAGTCGAACCTGCGGCCGCTGCGTCGAGGAGTAAACCTCTATATGTGGGTGCCTGTCCTACCAGGTGAGCTACCCAGGCGCCCAAAAATCAGGATTTTAATACCTTGATTGACACCAGTCAACGACAGAATTTATAGATCTACTGTTGCATCTGCATCTACTGTTTTAAGATTCTGTTAAAAGGTCAGTAATGATTGTAGCCACAGCAGTAAAAAGCCAATTAACAAAAAGCCAATTATGATGATTAAACACAAAAAGCAAGCAGACTTTATATGATTAAAAAATGTATTGACTAGGGCTTTCAAACTGACTTGTCCTCCTTTGACCTCCATGGCAGTTTTGGTTTGCAGGTCTTCAAGTAAACAGAACTAATGTAAAAAACGTGTCTCCAGTCCTCGAGCCCTCATTGTTCGTTGCAGCTCCAACAGCACCATGTTTTAACTCTTTTGGGGATTTGACTTTCTCCATATAAACCATTCAGCATGCCTGGCTACAGTGAGTGCACAGAACTTCCATACATCATGCTAGTCAAACAGACACTGTAGCCCAAAAAAGTCCAACATTGTCTCTAATATGTGCAAAACCATTTCTGATTTGTTCTGCACTAGATGATGGGTATAAAGGCACAGTTCCCCTCACAGCTTCACTCTTGTTTAATTTCAAGCACACATTTCAAGTGTAATTCATCAAATTATTCATGAGGCTCCTATTTCCCCTTTGTTTGGTTTTATCATTAAAGTGCATCACTTTTTGTTGGGGTCTGTCCCACAGGTCTTGAAGCTGTCATTACTATTTTATCAATATGTTCATTCCCTAGTTTCCTTTTCCTACTGTGATACACATGACATGTCAATGGGAGTTTCTCAAGGAAAAGAGATTTACAGTAGCTTTGTGTGAGGCCTGAATTAATTATAACAAGGCTTAAGTAATTGAATAAGAAGGAAAAAAATGTCACAGTTACAAATGTAACATTAGGTAAAATCCAAAACCTGAAATGTAGGTCACATTTGAAAGATTTGACCCAGCAGCTCAAACCACATCCATCAGAATTACCAGCAGCCTTTTTCTTAACCCTGAAATAAACCACAGAATCTCAAAATGATTCTCAGGCAGTAGTGAAAGCAAAGATCATTCAAGCAACTGACTGAATGATTGATGGAGTCCCACACACACCTGCCATCCCATCGCTACCCCCCTTAGCAGCACTAGGTTTTCACCCCTGACCTTGAACAATATAATTATTGACTTGTAATTGGAGCTCAATAAGTCCTGCAGGCACTGCACTGTAACTTGCCTGAGAGCAATGTAGGCAAAGTTGAGCACAGAACCACCAAAGGGTATTGCACTAAGCTTGGGCTGCCTGTGGGGGGTGCTAGCAAGTGAAGGAGGAGAGGAAGAGAGGTGGAGGATGGATAAGTACAAGAAAAAAATTGCAACAGCAGATGAGGGGAGGAGGAAGGGCAAAAAGGTAGCGACTGAATTCTGAGAATGAGAATTTAAAAAAAACTTGAATGAGGAGCTTAGATAGATATATATATATCTTTACTTGTGAATAGAGATAGGAACATTGTTGTAATGACAAAAACAGACTCAGAGGTCTCCCCTTACCATCAGACGCTGAGCGTGGGTGGTTGGCTTTCTGCAGTTATCTAAACCATGCGGCAAATAAATTCATAAGATGCCACCGAGACACCCACGCCAACCTCAGTGGGCATTCACACAGTGCAAAACAGTGGGCACCTAACAATGTGGTACGACCCAATCTCAACAATGCCTGATATTGTTACCCATGGGGTTGACATTGTAATCGGATAAATTACATGTGAAATCTATTTGAAGAAGGTGTACCTTTAACTGACTACACACTCTGTGCTACTACACTGGGGGAGATTTGTAATGATTCAGTATCAAGCTGTTGCGTGTTTGACTGCCATAGTATGCAAAGTACAGATGGTCTCAGTGGAAATACAGTTTGATCACATCACTAACACTAACATACAAGTAAACTACTGAGTAAATAGCCTAAATTCACTGAAAGCACCCACTCTCGTAATATTTTACACAATACGTACATATGGCTGAATGGCCTCAGCAACACGCTTGCAGTAACAAATGGCTCTTTTATATATATTCATAATCATTCTGCTGTGATTATGATAGACAGTGCAATACAATGTTGCGGCCCACTTCGGTGCTATTATCTTAATCCTGCGTAAAACATTAAACCACAACTTGATATAGCACAAGGCACACAACAATAAGAACAGCATGTCTACATTGTTTGCCAATGGCATCAAAGCACTGTTTTGTAGTCAATAACACATGCTATGCAGTTGGTGCGTGTGGGTAGAGTGGCTCACTGTGTAATGATTTTGCCTACTTTCCATACAATATGCCAACAAAGTTATCAAGTCCCCAACCTTCTGTTATCAGCGTTGAGTCCAATTAGCTGAGCGACACTGTGTCACACCGATAAATGATTTGTGCCACTGACATCTGTAAACATTTAGAGAATGCATTTAGTGCGCTCTTTACTGCTTATCTTAATATGTTAAATTCTGTGGGTGTTTTCAGAAGTGGGTGCTTTTACATCAGCGTCAAATTTTGGAGAAGTGATTATTCTTCAGTCGTGCAAGCAGAGTGACTCTAGGGACCGCAATGTGTTTTGGTCAAGACTGAAATATCGTAAGAACTATTGGATAGATTTACATGAAATTGTGTACAGATATTCATGTCCCCTAGAGTATGAATTCTCTAGTAGTCTAAATAACCACATGGTAAAGCAGATTTTTGTATACTCCTGTGTGAATTAAATACTCGAAAAATTTTCTTATTTTATTAAAAACTTTAGTGAAAAATGAACATAACGTGCAAGGATGAGAATGTAAAGCGTAAATATTGCCGTAGCGCAGGCAGGCCGCTGGTTTATCGATATCACAATAGAAACCATACAAAGAAATATATACAATAGACATTTTTATATCGTTTTGACGATATATAGTCATATTGCCTATCACTAGGTACAAACATTTACAGTTCCCAGATGATGAATCCTCTATACATGTTCGCCTCAGAATAAAATGTCAACACTTTGGTCACCCTCTGACTTTTCAACTAACGACACTATCAGGTCAAATACCTGCAAAACTAAAGACATACCCATCATCCTACAGTAGGTTCTAGTTTGTGTTTAGTACCAATTAGCAAATATCAGCACGCTCATCGCTAAATTAAGATGGCGAACATGGTACACATTATACCTGCTAAACATCAGCATGTTTGCATTTTCATTGTGAGCATGAAGTTGAAAGCAGCTCTGTGCCTGTAAGTGCAGCTTCACAATGCTTCTTGCATGGCTGTACCGAGAAATGAGAAATGAGTACCGACGTACCACAGAGAAGGTTTAATTTAAATCCAGTCAAGGTAGAGTATACTATAGGGTATAATGTATGACAGTTTAGAGGATAGAAGAAAGCAGACATGACTTGGAACAGAGCCTCAGCCACCTGTCAATCAATGCCAGACAGGCCATTGCAAAGCCAGTGAGCTGCACTTGTCCAGCCGCTGGCAGTATACGCAGTCAGACGTTTCCTCTGGACACGCTCACCCTCAAGGTTAGACAGCTTTTCAGTAAAGCTCTTTCTCATTCATTCATTCTTATATTCTTATTTCCTTCTGCTCCTCCCATTTCCCTGCATCCCATCTCTCCTCTGTGATGATTTAATACCAGCTGTCCTCTCTCTCTCTCTCTCTCTCTCTCTCTCTCTCTCTCTCTCTCTCTCTCTCTCTCTACTCCTTTCTTTATTCCTCCCTTTCTCTCTCAGCCTGATGAAGTCAGAGTGCAGCTCTTGTATAAACAGCCACTGCAGGCCATCCATAGTGATCTCATTACACAGGACTGCAGGGGAAACTGTCTTAACCAATTTCACAACTATCCTTCCTTAGCCTCCCCCTCCCTCTTCCTAGATACATCAGGGTCAAGTAAGTAATTAAGGGGCCAATTGTCTAAACAGGATGCCAGTTGAATTGAAGAAACGAAATGAAATGATGCATCACGAAATGATGCAGCAAGTATGGATATTTTCCAATTAAGCATGAAAGAACATGAACGCCCTCTAATTGTTTTGCACTGTCAAACCTCTCGAGTGTAACTTGTGCAATGGCAGTATTAACCCATATTATAGCTGACTGGAAGGAGTACTGAAATATGCATTATTGTATGACAGCACATTATTAGCCAACAATTTTTTAATTGCCTGAAAACTAACTGTGAATGGCGAATTGTGAATCGTCAGAGGAAAATGGAAAACAAACTAAAGAAAGGACAGTATATATATATATATATATATATATATATATATATATATATATATATATACATACACACACACACACACACACACACACACACACACACACACACACACACACGTGTAAATATATATCAAGACATCAATAGGCTCTATTTCCCTGTGTGACTTGAATTTACACTGTGTGTGTGTGTTACCAACAAAATAAGTGATAATCAAAGTATTCATATTGTGGGGCAATTCGCTCTTGAAATACAAAAACAACCCAACAGACAGGATTTCTAGTCTCTCCCTGTTTGGTCAGCCAGCCAATTTGAGCTATAGCTTTGTAGAGACCGTGGGATTTCCCAAACTGAATAAATCCTGCCAGGACATATAAACACAAAACTGCTTTGCTAGCTCCATCGTGTTGTAACTAAGACATCTGCTGAAAAAATAATTGTATTCATTAGCATGATTGCCATACTGTTTAGTTCAAAAACATCCAAAACACCAAAGTACGAAGACATAACGCAAGCTTTTATTTTGAAAAGTCGAAGGCCGGAGGCTGTACCAGCCAGGAGTGCATGAGATGGGAGGTCTCCAGGCTGCAGCCATACCCGACTCTCTGGTTATGGTGGTTGATTAATGCAGATTTTTGCTGATTGGCTCTTATAACGGGCCAAATGGGTGGCACGTGGCGTAAATGTCTGTGATTACTCCACATTTTAATTGTGATATTTTGTGAGTAAACTCTGAATCTGCAACGTTCTCTGTCAGGTAAATGTAGTAGTACAATGTTTTCCTCTGAAGTAGAAGTACACACAGTAAGTCAGTATACAGTGTGGTTGCATATTAAAGTGCCCATATTATGAAAAAAACACTTTTTCTGGGATTTGGGGTGTTATGTTGTGTCTCTGGTGCTTCCACACACATACAAACTTTGAAAAAAATCCATCCATGCTGTTTAGAGTGAGATACAGTTTCTGAATGTGTCCTGCCTTCAGTCTCTAGGTGAGCTGTTCAAAATCGGCACGCCTTGTGACGTCACAAGCAGGCTAACCGCAACCATTAGCTCGTAGCGTTAGCGTTAGCATGCTAACGCTAGCATGCTAACGCTAGCATGCTACCTCGTTCTCAATAGCAAAGCACTGCTACAACACACACAAGTTCACCATAATCTACAAAAGAACTACTTACATGTGCGCCCTCATTTAGAAGTCTCCTAGCTACTCCTGCCTTGTAACTGACCGAAGTTGTAGAAACAGCCTTTCTTTTACTGTCTATGGAGTTAGCTAGCTGACATGATCTACATCTGAGCTACTGGGCATGTGCAGTGCAATCAAAGATAGTACAGAAGAAGAAGAAGAAAAGAGGTCTCACTCTGTAGCTAAAACAGAGACCAGCTGAAAAGAGGAGCTGCAGCAGTGAGAGAGAGCGGTGCAGTACAACAAAAATATGGTGTTTTTTGAAAATTAAACCATGTAAACCTATTCTGGTGCAACATTAAAATACAATTATGAACCTGAAAATGAGCATAATATGGCTGCTTTAAGTGCTTTGGGATCCTTCTGTAAGTCATTTTGGGGCACAGGGGTTTGGGAGAAAGCAACAAGCAGCAATACCATAGGCCAAGCAATCGGCCCATTCAGAGCGGACCCGTTGCTCATCTCCCATTTTTTCTTCAAGCTAGCAGTATGAAGACAAGCTCGACTTCCAGCGGTGTTCCGTCTCTGCCCCACCTGCTGGACCAGGTATATCCTGCCGCCGTACCTCCATCCCCACTGCAAGACCTGCCTTGGCGCCTCTCACGCCGGCCTGGCTCTCACCCCCGACGCCTCCTGCCAGTTCTGAGCCCGCCTGCCATCTAAAGAGCTTAACCGGCGGGCGGAAGCTTTTCTGGAGTGTCAGGCTAGCGGGGAAGGTGGATGACAGCTGGGCAGACAGACGGCAATCCGTCAACACCCTGGATCCGCCGGAGGAAGGCTTTGTCGACGAGCACGAGTCCGATGGCTCGATTCCCTCGGATAATGCCTCCGTCACCGGCTGTCCCTCCTCCCCCCTGCCCTCCCATTGCGGCTCTCCCCATCTCCGGAATGGCCAAGGGCACCGCTCCGGCGGTCTTCCCCTCTGCCTCAGGTGGCTCCACCCTCCACCGCTAAGATTCTCTTCTTGGATTTGCCGGAGATCATCAAAAAGGCGGCAGACCAGAGAGGCATAGTGCTCCCGGCTGAGCTTCCAGCCCCCGCTCGCGGCCTCTTGAGCGAGGATGTTTACGCTCAGGAGCTGCCCTCCTCACGGGCTCCACTCTGGCTGCGCTTTACGGAGCTTCGGCTGTTTGTGGAAGAGGCGTTCTCCCAGCCCGGGAAACTGAAGGCTCCCGTCTTTCGCTACGCCCTGTTTACTCGGGGTCAAGGCGACACAGAAGCGGGCTTCCCTTCGGTCCCCCCCCTGGAGCAGAGCCTGGCGTCCATCCTGCTTCCGAAGGCCATTTTTTTTCGGCCACCGGAAGCCCACGCCTCCTTCGCCCCAGGATCAGGTATGTGCTCAGGTCACTGACCGGTCACACCAGTGTGCGGCCCAGGGTCTCACGGCACAGAACAATATAGCTTTGCTAGCCTCCGCCGTCTCCGCCGTGGCCATTACTCCAGGAGCTCTTCCTCCTGAGCTAGCCACGGAGATTGGCAAAGCTATGACTGCGATCCTCACCCTGACCACGGCGCCCACGGTGGCGTTGTCCAGAGTCATGGCATGGCAGACTATGGCCCAGCGAAACATCTGGCTCCACATGACACAGCTACCCAGTGACATCAGATGCAAGTTTCTGTACGGCCCCATAGCTCCTGATGGACTATTTGGGCCCCGCCTACAGACGGAACGATTTCGAAGGCTCGGCTCTTGGAATGACAACCGCCATGAAAGGAAGCGCGCCACAGCCTCTGCTGCGGCTGCGTTTTCCCAGGCTTCGAGCTCCGCTCCTCCGCCCGGCCCCCTTCCACAGCGACTGCCGGCTCTACATGACCAGCAGGCTTCACGGAGCCGGAGGACCATGAAAGCAGCCCCCACCTGGTCTAACCCACCCCCCGAGCCACCCAACAAACAGCGGCGTCGGGGCATGGGGAATGTCTGTCCCCATACGGTTGAGAGCTGGAAACACAACAGCCCTCTTAAGGGCCACTCCCACCCATCTAAAGAGCAGTTTCCCCTCAACCAAGCAGCACTTGTTCCCACTGAACAGTGCGCTGACAACATGACAGTCATTCCCCACACAAGCGCATACCAGCCCACCGCTGCACGCGGAGCTCCACCGCTCTCTCACTATGCAGACAGCGGGAGCAAACGCTCATTCACTATGAACGGTGCTGCTCAGTCATCCCCCTCCCCCTGGCCATGCCAGTGGGACAAGGAAGACAATGACCCGGTGACCGCCGTGAGGGGCCGGCCGCCGCCCTTTCGACAGAGCCCTACCATGGGCTGGGGGTCACGATCTCACTTCTCGCCCAGCGGCGGAATGGGCTCTGCGCTCCTTGCTGACCATGTCCGTAAACAAACATACAGACATGTGCACGCCTGCTCTCAGAGCACAGCGCAGCATGGATCAGGCTGACACACATGGACTCATGGATGTCAAAGCTGATAACACGGGGCTACACACTTCAGTTCGCCTCCCACCCGCCTCGCGGGCGTATTGGAGACAACCGTGTCATCCTAGGCAGAGTCAGATGCCATGATGACAGAGCTAGGGGAGTTACTGTCAAAAGGGGCAATTTCCCGCGTTCCTCCGGGGGAGTAGAACGTGGGATTTCACTCCCGCTACTTTCTCACTCCAAAAAAGTCAGGCGGGTTCACCCCATTCTCGACCTGTCCCAATTCAACCGATGCATCATGGAGCGCCCATTCCACATACTGACTGTCAGACATGTGTTGGAATGTGTCCACCACTACGAGTGGTTTACGTCTGTGGATCTGAAAGACGCATACTTTCACATCCAAATTATTCCCAGACACAGGAAATTCCTGCGCTTCTTTTTCCAAGGGGCCCATTTCCAGTACAACCAGCTACCGTTCGGGTACTCACTGGCCCCCCGCACATTTTCCAAGTGCATGGAGACGGCACTTCAGCTGTAGCGGAAAAAAGGCGTCAGAGTGTTTTATCTGGACGATTTGCTCATTCTGGCTCCATCTCGGGAAAAGGCGGCGCTGCACACTATACAAACACTGGGCTTCGCCATAAACTGGCAGAAAAGCTCACTGGTTCCCGCAAAATCGATAGTTTATCTGGGCGTGGACATAAACTCAATTGTCATGAGAGCCAGGCTGTCAGCGCCAAGGCGAGACGCACTGATCTCTCTGCTCTCACGCACCACACGCGACGCTGTCTGCGGGTCACGTAGTTGTCCCTCTGGGTCTCCTCCACATGAGGAAAATCCAGAGGTGGTTTCATTGCCAGCGCCTTGACCCCATACGCCACAAGTGGCATCTGCTGACCATCCCTCCTTCTCTTCAGTCAGACCTGGCATACTGGGGAAACCTCCGGACCCTGACTACCAGGGTTCCCCTGGGCAAGGTGACGTCATACGTGACGGTGTACACAGACGCGTCGCTTACTGGCAGGGGAGGGATGTGTGAGTCACAGGTGGTGGGAGGAGAACGGTCACCTCCCCCTTTCCCACACAAACTGCCTGGAGCTGTCCACGGTGCTGAAGGTTCTAAAACACTTCACTCCAGTGATAGTAGGGAGACATGTCATCGTACGGACAGACAATGTTACAGCAGCAGCGTTCATAAACCGTCAAGGCGGCGTGCGCTTGGCCCGGCTATTGGAAATAGCCAGGAGCCTCCTGCTGTGGGCACACAGTAATCTGTTATCCCTCAAGGCTGTTTACATCCCCGGGATACTAACCGGGCGGCAGACCTAATGTCGAGGGGAGGGCCCTCTCACAACGAGTGGAAATTGAATCCCTCTATTGTTCAGAAGCTGTGGAGCAGATTCGGGAAAGCGGAGGTGGATCTGTTCGCCTCACGAGAGAACACACAGTGCACTCTGTGGTTTTCCTTGAGCGCACGGGACGATCCACCCCTCGGCGTAGACGCCTTCTCCCACCATCCCTGGCCCAGAACCCTCCTATATGCTTTTCCCCCGGTCAGTCATTTTAGTGGCACCGGAGCGCACGAGCACATCCTGGTTCAGCTACTGGCGGGCCCTCCCTGGCAACTACCGTGGCGCGAGGACGCTCAGTCACAGCTGAACGGCGCAATATTTCACCCCCCGGTGATAACCCAGCGGCTGTGGGGCTGGCTGCTGAGCGGGAACGCTTGCAGAGATTAGGCTTGCCCCCTGCCGTGGTGCGCACTATCCAGAACATCAGATCCCCCTCTACTACAGCGTGTTACGCAGGGCGTTGGTCTGCTTTCCAGCGCTGGTGCACGGAGAAGGGTGCGGACCCCATATCGTGTCCCCTGCCTCTCATGTTAACTTATCTCCAAACATTGGTGGATAATGATTTAGCTCCGTCTACAGTCAAAGCCTACGCGGCAGCTATCTCGTCCTGCCACGAAGGCTATGGAGAGAGGACGGTTTTTGCACACCCCTGGTGAAGCGTTTTCTGAAAGGGGTCAGGCGTCAGAAACCCGCCGTGCGCTCTCTCACACCCCAATGGGATAGCGTAGCTTAGAGGGCAAAGCCTATACGAAATAGAACGATAGTTACGTATTGTAACTCCAGATTCTATGAGTATAGGCGCAGCCCTCTAAGATTCGGGCCACATGCTCCTGTAACATTAGCTGAAGAAAAAGCTGATGTTGGGAGATGAGCAACGGGTCCGCTCTGTTTATATACAGTTTCTGCGGACGTAGTTGAAAGCCCGTGCTACGCAAGGGCGGGAAAGAAATCTTCACTACTGCGCATGCGCGAAGGGATAAACCTGCGCCTACACTCATAGAATCTGGAGTTACAATACGTAACTATCGTTTTCTACTTTCTACCTTAGTTTTCCCCCTCCCCTCCTGCCTGCGCCAGCCAGCTGATTACACGCACTTGCTCGTCATCCCACCATCACTTCTCCCGCCGTACACACCTGCCAGCCATCAGCTACAATCAAGCTCAGTACTTAAACCCCGGATCTACTCACCATCTTCGCTTGATCGTTGTTTCAGCCATCCTGGTGACACAAGCGCCTAAGAAACTTTGCATACTAGCATTTGCCTGTTCCCCTGTCCTAATCCCTTTCTCTGTGTTTTCTCCTGCAGTCATTACCTCCATCTCTCTGCCTCAGTCAGCTGGCCTCACCATCCGGTCCCCTCCTCGCGGCTCCCCGCTCCACTCTGCCTCCGCTCCCGCTTCCAGCCTCGCCCTCTCCCTGCTCCTCAGCTCCCTGGCTTCCTGTGTCCCTTCTTCGAGCTCCTCGCCTTCTGCCTCCCCGTCCTTCCTGAGCTCCCTCGCCTTTCCCAGCCCCAGTCCTGTGCCCTCACTCTGCTCCCTGGCGTCCACCTCCTCACAGCCCCTCTCCTTTACCTTTTCCCTTTATTTCCAATAAACCTTTTGTTAAACCTGAGTTCTGCGTTTGGGTCCGTTCTGTCACTCCTTGTAACAAGTAAACCAGATTGTATTTAGAAAAAGACAGTGATGGCTAGCTGCTGGCTACAGTAACAAACTGTGTAAAGCTAAAATTGATCAGACGGCTTCTTAGGAAAATGTTCTGTAACCTGACAAACTAATAAAAGAAATAAAAATGTGTATTTATTTTGAGTCAGCCAACTTGTAGGTAGAAAAACTATCAACGGTTTGCAGCTAATGTTGAAACAGAACGGACAATCTCCACTGAAGTTTCCAAAAGCAGCCACTTTGTTCTTTCAGATAAAAAAGCATCTTGGCTCTGAAAACATCCATCCCTACAGACCGTTACAGTAAACACCACTATGGAAGTCCTCTTACCGGATGTTGTGGGACTTGCGTTTGATCTCATTCCAGCAGAGGTTCATTTCTCCTGTTTGGTGCGGGCCTCCTCTCAGTCTCCTGCACTCGGTCCCCTCCTCCTGTCCCTCACCGTCCACTGTGGACTGGCACGGCACACAGTGGCATCCCGGCCACGAGGGCCGCCCTGCAGCTAAGGACAAGAAACAGCAGGGGACACGCAGGTGAATATTATCGTCAACCGATTTTCACTTTTTGGATTGAGCCTGCTAATAATTAACGATTTGTTCTGATTTATAAAGCCAATCAGGGTAGGATTTGAACATTTCTGGCTTTGGCGAACCCTGAAGTGAGAATCAAAGAACACATTGTAAAAGACATGGCAGAAAATCACAAGATCTTTCAAAAAAAAAAAAAATGAATCGATTCAACTTTTGCCACAATAATCCATCAAGGCACTGCGTTGGCCAATCAAATACATGCAAGAGCACATTCCTGGTAGATTACTTTACGACATGAACAGAGTATTTCTACTGTTTACTCGTGAAGACAAAAGATGAAATGATTGCTACAGTGGCAACTTCCCAGAGCAGTAAAACCCTACCTCATTTTATAAACTATTTAATATTTATTATAGTGTCTGATATGCCTTCAAACTCATGGATCTCATGAACTCGTGACCGCCAAACCAGCATCTTGCATTGTTTTAACGCAGGGCTGCTTTCGGTCTGAACAGCCACTCAGAATGAGTGGGCAGAGAGCAACATATAGCCTACTGTACCACACCAATTTTCATTGGGATTGTCTCATTCTTCTATAAACAAAAATGTACTTTATGGCTTTTACCCACTTTTACATTTGAGCACATTTATGTCAAACAATTCCAAAACTGACAAATATTCTGTGTTTGCACAAGAAATCGGTTTTTCGAAAAGAAAAAAAATCCACTGGAATTCAAACCTCCTTATTGACATAACATTCTCCATTTTCTTGTGGTAGCAGCTTGAAGTTATTATTTAGTTACATGCTGTACAGTGACACTTTAGTTTGTCTTTAGATAAGTTTGCCTTGAGTTGTTCCAATTTCTAAAAAACTAAAGATACCCCATGCACAACAGTGCTTCTCTCCTGGGTGCCAGCTGGTGCAGGGTAAACCAAAGTAAACCAAAAAAGTTCCAGCGCACACCAGGATACTAGGATTGACACTATTTTATAGATTACATTAAAAAGAAAGAGGAGCAAACTACATGTTTTACATGTTTCATCAGATTCACTACTCTCTTGTTCTAATTTTTATTTGAGGGTGCCGCTTTTGGAGGGACAGTGTCACTGCCCGATGTGAGTCGAGTGCAGATGTGAGAGCTCGAATCTCCTATGGCGCCATTTTGATGCTACAAAGCGATCACCCCCCGTTAGCATTCCATTGACTGCCATTCATTTTGACGTCACTTTGACAGCGAATAACTTTACATCTGAAGCGTTTAAAGACTTTATTTGTCCATTGTTTATTTCTAAAGAAACACAACAATGTATAAAAGGCTCCATTACCTTGTACCTCACGTTATGGCTCCATAGTATACGTTTTTGTAAAAATAGGCTAACGATTGTGTCATAACCACGCGACTTACTGTCGCATAGTAGAGGAATTACCGTATAGTACAGGAGAAGCTCGCAGGCAGTTTGGACTTACATTAGCTGTTTAAGTTGAATTACTTATATTAACTAGCATTTTAGTTAGCAATAATTAACCTGTGTCCATGTTATCTCCCTACATATACCTACGCTCTCCTTCTCTGCAAGATTGGGAATTATTGAGATTTCTCTTGGCACAGCTACCAGAAGACTTCCAACTTTCAGACACGTTGCTCATGTCACATTTACGTTGTTTCTCTCAGTTGGAGGCTGCGCAGTAACGCTCAGCGCTCACCGGAAAAGTGCTTCTAAAGGCCTTCACTGGTCTCCGTCCAGAGCAACGGGATCTGTTGGTCCATTCTTATATACAGTCTATGGGTCTGACTCGACTAACATCGGGTATGACACGTTATGCCGTAAACCTTTTAAATCTGAGCATGTGCGACTCACATCTGCACTCGACTCACATCGGGCAGTGAAAATGTCTTGGCAGGCCACCAGAGCAAAAATGTGCCCCCACTCTTAAATAAAGGAAGTAGCCAATCAGAATGTACCAAGTGCCTGCCACAATAAGTGGGGGATTGGGATTTATAGTTAAGAGATTTTGTTTATTTCTTATTTTGTTCCCCTTTGAGTTCAGTTTTTTGTTATTGTGAGGTCAGTTTAGTCTGTTCAGTTCTGTTCATTTTACGTTAATTTAATATAGCTACAGTATAGTGTAATTCAGTTTAGTTGACCTTCTTTAAGGGCCCACATCTTTGTTGCATATTTTCTAAATAGTTTGTTGCCTTTTGGGGTAAACGAAACCCTAATTTTGAAAATCCATCTGTGACTCCTCATGCCTGCCAGCTCCATCCCTTACAGTCCCCTGCTGGCTGCCTTGAAACTAGTTAAAAAATGTCAAACTCTTCCTTTAAAGCTGCTAAAATCAATATGAGTCAAGCAGGGTCACTCAGAGCAACTGAACCACAGACCTACATTCATGAGGTGACATGAAACAAAAAAGTATGCAAGATCAACCTGAAAGTATGTCAGGCATTGTGTGTACAGCTTGTTTCTGCTGTTCCCAAGAGGCCAAATAATCTGTTAATGCAGGTTTAAGTCGAGATCTGATCCATGAAAGGGACACATTAATCGTTAACATAAATAATCTGTCTAGTGCAAGACAAGAAGATGTATAGACTGTGTAGGGCAGAACGTATTTCTGATAATTAATAGGTCAAAATCGGCTGAACAATACATCAGACAACAGATACCTCGACCGGCCTACCTCTTGCTCACCTTGTTAAAGAATGCAAGTGCTTTAAAAATGTGAAGTGCCACACACACAAGAAGTCTAGTCAACAAATCAGAGTCAAATTGAATAACTGTGTTCTGTGTGTAAGATAGAAAACCTGAATCATGAGACACCAGCAGTTTCTCCCCATTATTCCATTCCATTAAACTAAAGGAAACAAACGCAGACAAAAAGCCTCTTTTTCACAGACTTTTAAAGTGAGGGGGCATGTGAGGCTAGACTTGAAGAGGTGCAATCCCCCTGATGGAGCTGCGGTTAAAAGAAATATCAAGGAGGCAGCCCATGTACACAAAACACACAAGCACTTTCACTCACACACACACACACACATACACATACACACACACACACACACACACACACACACACACACACACACTAGTTAGTGGCAGAAGAAGCTTTTATCGGTTCAAAGGTCATGATAAATCTTGTGTTCGGTCACTGGGCTGTCAGAGGCTTCAGGCTTTTTCGTTCATTTCACAACCTGAACCTCAGCAGCAGCTGGGCCTCCCAGCTAACACCTTTAGCCTTATAACACCCCCCCCTCCCCCACCACACACACACACACACACACACACACACACACACTATAACCAGGAGCTTCCCTTGTGCTTCGTAAGAAGGCTCTTATCACATCGGGTTTTTTTTTTTTTTTTTAAACTGGTCAATCCGATTCTTCCCTGCTGGAGGGCTCAACCTCTAAGCTTTACAGTAGCAGTCAGCCACCCATCTACGGCAACACACACACACACACACACACACACACACACACACGATTACTCTCACTCAGGTATAAAGTTATCAAACACAAGCCCTTAACCATTTAATGTGACATGTTGTAGAAAAATATGTTGTACCTTATTTTTGTTGTTGTTTTTATATCCCCAATAGGTAATTTAAAACTTTACTTATACGTGTTTAAATTTGTTTCCTTTCTATTCAGGCTGCAACGTTGATTTGAATATTTTTTTAAGCTCTTCTTCCTCCTCCTCTTCTCTACACATTCATTCTACTCTCTATAACTTTTTAGTTTGTTCTACAGACAACCTCACCTGGATATTTTTTTTTCCAGTTTTACATGAATCATTATCATCTCATTCCCACTCCTCTCTCCCGTTATCTCTCTACCCTCCCTTTTCTTCCTCAGACAGCTTCTGTTAGTGTAGTCTTGTATGAATCAGCACATCTCTCTCCTGCTCTGTCTCGTTCCGTTCGCTGGTAATCAGAGGTCACATGTAACCTGCATACTGTTAGCTCTTCCAGGACCTCAGTTGAGCTCAAATAATAACTGAAATGCCTTTATATTCTTCATACTAATCTGACACTGCTGTGTTTGTGAATAAAACATGGAAACGAGGCAACTGAGGCTCCACATGACACAATGATGTGTAAGAGCAGAATGGCAGCATGATTGTTTGTTTGCTTTGGAAAGCTGCCGCTTCAAGATATGAAATGAGTGAAATGGAGTTGAACAATGACAACCATCAACCACATGACTGCAAACACCAAGAGGATACCCTGCGGGTGAAAGATGGCTCTAAGAGAAGTTTGTGTCTGGAGTGAAGAGGAAACTGAGTGACAGACAGCGCTGTCAGTGACCTCAAATCTTTCCTCTCACACTTTTTCTCAGATATCTACCCCATCACAATAGGAAAAGGATGTCCACAAAAATCATGTCATGCAAATGTCTCTATTATCTCTATCTTGTAGGCACATATCTGCATCATGCAGGCATGTATGAGGCCACAGTGCAACACTTACGGCAGATCTGTCTCCCACTTTAAACTTCAAAAACATGAACCAAGCTTTAAAGATGCATTATTTACGACCTTGATTAGACGTGGCGTTGCTCAGTCAAGCGTATGTACTGCATGTTTTCCAAAGATGCTGAAAAACCAGCAGAGATTTCACTGACAGGCCACAAAGTGACACACACAATATTCATCTTGCTGCTATGGCTACGGCTCTCACCACCATGTACTCATGACTGTTTCCTAAAGAAATCATAGCTGAACACAAAAAAAGCCCAATTATGTGAACAGCGCAGACTGAATATCCGTCTCTTCCTTTTTTTTCTTTTTGACGAGCCAAGGCAACCTGGAAGGACATTTTTCAGACAATATATGAATTTCAAATCAAAGCAGTTGAAAATGATAAAAGATAGCGATGGCTGGATTTCAACGCAAAAGATAAAATATCAGAGGATCAAAGCCACTGTCCCGCCACACCATGTCTACACATTCATATTAATCTGAAGGAATCAAGACTGTAGCTAAGATACGGTATCACTGAGAAGCAATAAGATGGCTAGGATTTACTCTCATTACTGGAGCTCTGCAGATAAATGCAGCTCTCTCACAATATGCAGTGCCTACCTTAATGTTATAGACTTGCTGCGCAGTTACGATTCGAATCCCCGACTCATGTTGTTAAACTTCTCACTACTGGTAACTGAATGCTGACATCATTAACCCTGTCTGTTGATTGGCCTGGTGGAGAATCCAGAGATAGGTTGGGCATGCAGAGAGTGATATAAGAAACATAACGGGAGAGTGATGGAGATAGGGTAGGAGGGGGTTTGGAGGGGAGGACAGAGACAGGCATGTGGAGAGATGAGTGACCTAATAAGCAGAAACTTCTGTCTTGGTAAAAGACTTCTCTGTCCTTGTACATTCCTGCTCACACCTACATGGCCCCCCACTCCTCAAGACCGAGGGGAAGAAAAGGCCATCTGCCTGATGTCCTTCGACCCACGCACACTCTGACCAGTGCACAGAAAAACTTGTACTAATGGTTCTGATTCAGTGAAAAGAAACAAATGAAAGTAATAATTAAGTTCCTACAGCAGAGACTTGCATTGCTACAGTATGTTCCAACAGTATACATAGGTAATAATAAAGAGCACTAGGGTCAAAGCCACAGCAGCACAGCGACAGTACAACAAGGAAATATGTAAAGGAATGACATATAACAGATTTAAAACAAAGTTTGATGAAGGTTCTGAAGTTCTTTGTTTGGATTTTTAGCCACGCTAGCAGCATGTATGGATAGCAATATCTGACTGTCAGTCGGTTGGTCCACCACTTCGATCCAGATTGAAATATCTCAAGAACTATTGCATGAATTGACATGACAGTTTGTACAGACATTCATGTTCCCCTCTGGATGAATCCTACATACGTTAGTGATCCCCTGCCTTTTCCTCTAGCACCACCACAAAGTTGACTGTTGTGACTTTGAGTGAAATACCTCAAAAACTACTGATGGATTGCCATCAAATTTGCTACAGACAATCCCCCTCTGGATGAATTGCAATAACTTTGGTAATCCTCTAACTTTCTTAAAGTTTTTGGCCACCATCAGGCCAACATTTTAATTTGTCTAATATTTTGGTTTATGACAAAATACCTGCATAACTAATTCATACAGACTTTTGCATCAGCCTCAGCTGAATTTTGTGCAACTTAGCAAATGCCAGCACTCTAACATGCTAAAACATAAACATTACACCTGCTAAACATCAGCATGGTGGCATGGCATTGCCATTATGAGCATCTTAGCATGCTGATGTTAGCATTTACTTCGAAGCATGATGCTTGAGTACAATCTCATAGAGCTGCTGGCATGGCTCTAGACATGTAGTCTTGATGACTTTGTATGTGACAAGTTTATTTATTTTTTTATTGACCCTTTATTTAACAAGAAAATCTCTAGAAATGCTCTTTTACAAGAGAGACAAATGGCAGTGTTGTCGCATAAAAAGCTTCATTTTCAATTAATTTTCAACATTGACAAAAAGCAAAGTATGATAGGACAGTGGCATGAAAGAGAGACCTTGATGAAATTGTTACATTTTTCATGAAGGTTTGGAATCTAGCATTTCAATGCCCGATATGGACACAGTATTTCCAAATCATGTTTATCTTGAGAAGGGTTGGTTCATTGGTTCCCAACCTTTATGGCTTGTGACTACTTAAACCAAAGCAATGTTTGCTTGCGACAATTGTTAACAGGTTAAGGCCTTGCATGAGTTGTGAGGAATTCAAGAGTGTTTTGTTCCCTTTTAAGATTGTTTCATTTGAAGGATCTTTGGAGGATTAACGAAGTGAAAATATCCAATGAAAAAAAGAAGGCAGAGACAAAATCTGAAAAAAATGTAACTGCCCTATTTGTGCAACAGAAATATACTTTTCTTTCTTTTTCATTAAATCATTTTGTGACCCCCTCTAATTTATCCTGGGAACCCTTAAGGGGGTAAGTTGGGAACCCCTGACATAGCATTTTACAGGGGTAGACAGGAAGTTTACCAAAGTTCATGACGACAGCTGTAAAACATGTCCTTTCACTAATTTACTTAACCTCTTTGGAAGTAGTAGTTTAAAAGGATAAGGAATGAGGAAACTCATTCCTTCAAGACTTGGCGAAAGAGATATATATATAGATATATATCTATATATATATATATATATATATATATATAGCTGTCACAGATGGAGTGATTGTACTGAAATGGAACCAAGTGTAATTGCAAACACATCCTTCTGTCAGTGGGCTTAAGCCAACAATGATTTGTAATGCTTTTACACCCACATTTACAAACACTTAACATAAGTGATAAAGCCATTATATACTGTCCAAAAGAACTGGCGAGCGCTGATATGGACGCCCAGAACTTAGCGGTTGGGCTTTACTGAATGTGCCGAGCACTGATTTAACAACAAATAAATCCCAAGCCAACAATGACTCAGAGTATCAATGTCCAGGAGGACTTCTGGTAAATAAAGTCAGTGCAAGTGTACTTTCTGTGTGTGAGTGTGTGTGGGGATGCATGTTGATATTTTGTCCTGGCTCTTGGCATTGTGCCTGATGGGGGTTAGAGGAGGTTGGACCACTGCCTCCCTGCTGGTTTGTCCCACAGTCCCTCAACAGCCACCAGTTAGAAGGGAAAGGGAAACACACACACACACACACACACACACACACACACACACACACACACCCTGCAGCTTAGTCCCTTCTCTGCTGTTGATGCAGGATAAGTGAACTGAGCTTCCCCTCACAGCTGCAACCGTCACACACTGCTGGAGGGACTGGAGGAGCTCCAATGACACAGCACACACACATATTCAAACAGGAACTCTTCGATATCATCTATTAAATAGTAGGCATGCACAGAGAGAGACACACACTAACTGCAAGAAAAACTACATCAGCTATACCCTCCACACCCCTGTTGGGCTCAGGCAGCTATCAAACTGTTACTATTCCCCCATGAAACATTGCCGCACTCTTCCCAAGCTTGACTCCTTTTGTCTGCAGACATGTGGCACAGTGATTTGTGATTGGAAGCACCCAACAGAACAGCACGAGAAAGCAAAGACTTTCACGACTGCACATTGTCATGCTCGCAGTGTTTTAGCCCTCTAACTGCACATTTACCCTTCCTACTTTATTATCTTTTCAATGACAAAGCAATTTCCCCCAGGAGCAAACATGGCATCCACACACTTATTTATATTTACATGGTGCCAGTTTTTTTTTTTTGTCCCCAAAAAAAGATGGCTTCGAAGCGAGAGCTCAGCGGTGAAATAAGAGCTCCGCTGACATTAACATCATTACTGCTGGAAGTGGGGAAATGTTATTTGAACACCTATAGGACACCCATTATGTTGATTCTAGCATCAGGTGAGTAATGGTTATGCTTTTCATTTAACTGCATGGTGAGTGAAGTGTTTCCAGAGCAGCAGTGAAGCATCATCAGTGAAGCATCATCTGACTGTCTGAAAATAATATTCTGTGTTTGAGTTTTGTGTGTATGCAGTGCAGCAATCTGCTGTATAGGCCTCTACACATTAAGGTTGTATAAACCATCCTATTCGTAACTGTCGGTATTAGCTTGTTCCGCCTCTTCATTAAAGCTATATGATGTTTATGCTGACTGAAATATTGAAACCTCTGTTTCAGACTATATGTTTTTATAGCTGCACCATTTCATCAAATGGAGATATTGTAGATATACAGAATTGTGCATCATTATGCATATCTAAACTTTTTCTGAAAAAGGTACAAAACAACTATACTTTCACTGCTTGCCTGACATCTAGATTTAGAAACTCAGGATCGCCACTAGAATTAGAGTACTGTAAGTTTGAACAAAAGGCTTCAATTCCAATTTCAAATGTTCTTTTAATGCTATCTTCAATGTTCCTCAACATAGAAACACTCCTGGATAATGTTGCATTACTATAGGTTATGTCATGGCAATCACTGTTAATTATTTAAATAAATATATAGGAATTGGAATTTCTGTCACATTGGTAGGGTAGACAACTCTAAATCAGAAAATACACAGTAGCTTCAGCTGCCATTACTATGGAGAAGGAGCCAGAACACTGAGTTGTTGCAACTAGGAACAAAATACTGCACCATAGTTAATGAATGAATCTAAAATTATCTCTTTAAACCTGCATTTATGGATTTTCTGGGGCCAGTGCAACAAGCTGTGAACACAAATTGATATGGCAAACATGTTGGCAAACAAATGGTTATGTACACATCCAGCAGACAGAGTAATTTAGTTATCTGGAGTGTTTCTTGTCACCTGAGGAATATAATTCACTCTCTTTTAGCTCTTAGTTTTTTGTCTTCACCACCCCCTGAGGTAAATGTTTTCAGCTGCTTGCTGCTGCACTATGTTCCCCACCTAGTTGATAACTTTGGCTGCCGTTTGGTGCTGAGCTGGAACAGTACGGTGGGTTTATCGGAGTTTGTTTTGTTGCAGAAAACATCTGCCTGCTGCATCTGGAAACAATGCTGTTATGTGCAGTAAGTGTTAATAAAAACAGTTAAGCTGCAGCTCACACAACCAAAACAATGAGCTGAAAGAGGCTAAAAAGCTCCATAGAGCTGAAGGGGAACTGCAGATTTGAATGAAAATCTTCTGTGGGTTTATTAGTAGAACACCTTTCACATTACAAGAAGTAATTGGTTGGTTTATTGTTAATATAAATATATGGATTAGAACAGCTTTAACGTATTACATACACAGTACCTTTATTGAAGAACCAAATATTTTCTGATGCAATTGCTCATCTTTTTACTGATGATTTAACCAGGAGGGTATTACACCCATCCAAGCCTCGGAACGGCTTCAAATGCTGGTAACCTAACATTTGCAAAAAAAATGAACATGACTTTTACTTTAAAAACCCAGGACACCCTGAATAACTTCCACCACTTCATAACTCAGTTTTATGTTCTTTCAAGAACCTGCCACCTACTTATAGAAAAACAAGTTGATTTGTTTTGGAAGCATGCTGAAATAATCTTAATACACAGACATTGTTTCACTTGTTTGAAGAAAACAAGGCTTTTAGGCCTCAATAGTAAGCAAACATTACTTGATAAGATGGAGATATTTTGCAGTGTGCCCTGAGTGATCTCTGCTTCAAACAGCCCCACTTGCAAGAAATAAATTATGGCCAAATGTCCACTTTACTCAGCTGTTTTGTTGATGTCACTGGTACAGACAGCATCCTAATGAGCTTATTGAGAACACTCTCCATTTTTATTTCATACAGTCATATTGGCCTCCCCCGTTGTCTTTCCAAGAAAATTGAATCTACAGCTGTGTAACCTTAATGAAAGCTAAAAAACCTCATGCAATCTCACACATGGCTTATTTAGTCATAATGTATTTCAGTGTGTGTGTGTGCAGGTTGCATGCAAATTTCTACCTTGAGATTCCTGTGTCATCTGTTCAATTATGTTTATGACTAATGAACAGAGCTTTACAGGGTTAAATTTTAGGGAACAGTTTGTAGTCTTGAATCTATTTTAGAGCAACAGATGACAAGTGAGGTATTTCATCCTGTATCAAACACAGAGAAAATAGCTCCTTTTCTATAAAAAGGTTCCTGGAAATGACAAGCAGATATGAATCAAAATTACAAATTAAAAACCCAAAACCACAAGGCTTGAAATTACTAGTGAAGGAATCAGAAAATGAACTCTGCTGATTTTAGGCTTATTACTTAAAGGAACACGCCGACTTATTGGGACTTTAGCTTATTCACCGTATCCCCCAGAGTTAGATAAATCCATACATACCCTTCTCATCTCCGTGCGTGTCTTAACTCTGTATGACGCCCTCACCGTGAGCCTTGCTTAGCACAGATCCTGAAGGTAACCGGCTCCAATATATATATATATATATATATATATATATATATATATATATATATATATATATATATATATATATATATAGCCTTCTGAGAATATAGTTCCCAGTTTGTATACGGTTAGAAGATGGCTGTGTCTCATGTGACCTTGTTATCTGTATACGCTGTGACTATACAAATCACAACATGTAAATAGGAAAATGTTGGCGTTATTTTGTCTCTTATTGGGAGCAGTAGGCTAGATGGAGCCAGTTATCTCCAGGATCTGTGCTAAGCATGGCTAGCGGTGGGGGAGTCAGACAGAGTTACGACACGCATGGAGATGAGAAGGGTATGAATGGACTTATCTAACTCTGGGGGATACGGTGAATAAGCTAAAGTCCCAATAAGTCGGCGTGTTCCTTTAAGCAAAAGCAAAGAAAATGGTGATCAACTTCCCAGATTGAAATACTTTTCCCGGGTGAATGATTTCAAGCACACCTTCGACAAACTAGAATGAGTAGACTTAAAAATTGCATGAGCTGAAAAAGCAGAGGAACGGCTTTGAGACTGAGCAGCTAGATGTAAAAAGAAATCCAATTCTGATGTGGGTTTTCAGAGATGAAAATGGTGATATCCAGTCGACTGTAATTCAAAATGAAGTGCACCAAATGTCCTGACAATGTCACTTTCACAGTGCAAGTCCTATGAAAGAGTGTGAAAGTGTTTAGCAATGCAGTGTTGTGTTTAAGATGTATGCAATCCTTTCAGTCTACAGTGGTGTAATATATACAGTACGTGACACGGCAACTAGCAAAGAGCTGGAGCAATATGCTACTAAAGAGGATTTAAAACGTCAGTCCGTATGACAGATTATTTAGTCAGTCCTTTATAATTATATCAAAAGGCATTTTAGGGATTAGCCAAGACATAAAACCGTTGATCTCAAAGGAGTTCATATTATGGCAACAGCTACATTGTTTGTGCAAAAAAATTGAAAAACTCTGGGAAGTCAATAATTTAAGACAGTCCTTTGTGTTTGAAATACCCATTTACTGACAAGTGCATCTGCTGTGTTTAGACTTAATTAAAGAAAATGAACACAAAGAAATGCACATACCGCCTTACAATTACTGTGTAAGCAACGCTGATTAAAAGTCAACCTTGTCATTGGTTCCTAACATGCAGTGATGTGTGGAGAGGGAACGCCTGGTTTAGAAAAGAGGTAATTTAGCAACCCCCAATTGAAATCCCTGCTAATTAAGATGAGTTTTATTCCACTGCAAAGCCTATGAGATGAAGTATTCTGTTGGGAGAGAATGCATTTATTTAGAGTCAGTTGATGTTTAACACAAAAAGATATTACTATACTCTTCTTTCTGAAACAAAGTTTTCAGGTTCATCACTCACTGTTCTTCCATAATGTTTCCATAATGGCATGATATATAGCCTATTTTCTATTTTAACTGACTTTATTGTTTGGTAATTTCTGTACTTCCTTAATGTGCTGAATAAACCAGGACTATGCCACTGTACTTGATCCTGACGCAAACAAAAGTAGGTCAGAAAACCTTGCAAGTTTACTGCGACTAAACATCAGATGCTAACAATCAGACCTTCCATCCATTCATTCACCCTTCCTCAAAAAATGCCACAAATAATTTGGTTTAGTGATGGCCCAGCAGCCAACAACATAAAAATAATGCAAATTAGGAGCCAAGGTTTTGTTATAGCCTTGTGTAGCATTTGGGATTAATAGCGCATGTATAAAAACAGCTGGCATCCTCCTGAACTGAGGCGGCTAAAACTGTGCATTTTCTAATCTAAAGTTTTTAATGATTAGTATAACAGAGAGAGCATAAAAAGCACATAATAAAAGTAATACTAAAATACATATTTTAATTTTGTAGTATTAGATTTTCACAGTGTAGGTACTGCGGACCCTTTGAAACCTGACT
The DNA here is from genome assembly GCF_008315115.2 of Sander lucioperca. Lineage (NCBI taxonomy): Eukaryota > Metazoa > Chordata > Actinopteri > Perciformes > Percidae > Sander > Sander lucioperca. Next base: position 29,060,798 of record NC_050173.1, on the reverse strand, counting down.
ACACATCATTTACCAGGCTTTGGTTCCAAGTAATGCATTTGCACTGTTTATTTCACCATAAAAGCTATGTTTATTTTGTATTAGTTTATTCTGGACTCCAGCTCAAAAATGTAGAATTTACTTTTATTTATCCTCCTTATTTTAACTACATCCAGTTAGTACTAGATGTAGAGGCCTGGATATTGAAATGTCTCTGTGTTAGTGCCAAGACACTTGAGTTTCGGTGGTAAAACCATTAGTTGTTTTTTTGGTTGATACTTTAGTATTAGAGTATATACAGCTGCTATCCATGGTCAAAAGTGAACTTTCAGGTGTGCCCTGGTAGCTCACCTGGAGTGTACGCCCCCATGTACTGAGGCTCAGTCCTTACTGCACGGGCTGGGGTTCGAGTCCGACCCGTGTCCCTTTGCAAGTCATTCCCTCTCTTTCTCCCCTTTCCTGTCTTCAGCTATCCTATCAAATAAAGGCAAAAAAAATAAAAATAATCCTAACACATCACAGATTAGATCACTGTATGTAAAGGTAAACCTGAAGTGCCAGTTAACATTAGCCGCTAAGCCAATCCTTTCCTATATATTTTAATGAATCCAATGTCCTTGTTACTGGACTAATTAATTTTTACATTATAGTATAAACGCTTGTTTTTGGTATTTGATCTTTTTCTGATCTGTAAAAACTACACTGTTGTCCAATGTTGCTCTCACAATTTCACAACTGCTTCCAGTAAACATTTCAAAGTTCTTCCACCTTGAATTGTGTTAAGCTCCCTGTAGCAGAAGACTGTAAGATTGACAGAGAGGCAGATAAATGTGTGACTTGTTACAAATCATTTAATTTAAAGTCAGAAAAAATATTGCTCAAAATGTCACTGAGAGGTTTTGGTATCTAAAAGAGAATAAGTTATAATTACTGAATATTCACAGTAACTTTGCATGGAGTGCCAGTATGTGCTAATGAGGAACATCCGCGGCAGAAAGCCCAAATCAACAGAGCTTTAATGGATTCAACACTCCACCGAGGTTCATTTGAAAGCATAACTCTCATTATAACAGCAAGAAAAGGCTTTTGACAGGGTGTGGTGTGACATTTGGCTCTCTGCTCAACTGTCCACACTCACTGGCTTGTCAACCTTGTCACTTCCTATTTGCTGAGGGAGCCTTAAAGATTCCAATAGACGTGAATCTGGTTGACAGCTTGCTGTCCATTAAAAAAGGTGACAATGAATTCCACAAAATATCTGCAGCCTACAGTGTGAGCTGCAGCATAAATCAGTTTCCCTGAGAAATAGCAGCATTGAGCAGCTGTGCCAAACAGAGGAGGAGATGTAAAGCACACAGGAGACATTCAAATTTAACAAACAATACAACAGAAATAGAAAATGCAACATTGATGCTTTGCCTGTGTCACAAAACACTGGGACATAAACTCTGTGGCTGACTATGTAATTGGGACAGACACAAATCCAGTGTGAAAGCAGCTGTTTGTGTAAACAGGGTCATGTCTGTTTTCTTCTCACTGAACACAAATAAATTAATTTAGAAAATATGTTTCAAGAATCATTTACATGCAGCAATACAGGACAGACTAAATGGAAAACACGGATGAAATTGGGACAGCGAATGATCACCACTGAAAGAGCTAAGATCTTTACTTAAAATGAGAAAATTAATGTTTTAATTCTTCAAAACCAACTCAAATAGCAAGTCAGATGGGAGTAAAATCAATTTCTAGGCACTGTATGATGCTAGTTGGAAGTAGATTGCAGGTAAGGGGAAAAGAAAATGAGAGAATAATTTGTTTCCATTATATGAATTGAGGGTGGATTTCAATGCACTAATGAAGAGCTAATGATAGAGGAGAGTTTAAAGTATTCAGGTAGCACTCATCTGCTATGAAACTCTGAGACCTGCATTAACATACGCTCTCTTCTTGTTACCCTTCTTTATGCCCTTAATTCAAAGTATATTCATATTTGATTAGTTCAGATATTGTACCCAAAGGAGAGTAAATCCTGTTTTAGTTGCACACAACATTTGCAGTATATCATTACACGTGGGACAGGATTGCAAAGCTGGTTGGAAGAGAAAAAGCTGAGTAGGCCTCGCAAACACATTTTCCAAACAAACTGTCCTTTCAGTGAAGGACAGTAGGCAGAGAGTTGGATGGAAAGAACTGACCTGACATTTAAGGCTACTGAATATACCGTCGCATACAACTCTGAATGAATCATTTCTCCTGAGTTTGAAACAATTTTGTAACATAACGGTACGTTCCAGCCTTGTGATAATGGCCAAGGATGATGAAGCAGTAAAGGCTGTTAAATGATAAACAACAATTTCAGCTATAGCCTGGAGAAAATCCATTTTCAAAAAGGTGTCAGATGTCAGGCCCTGTAGAGACTCAGAAACATTCTGTAATGGAACATTTCCCAAATCCTAAAATGTGATACGACAGCCACTGTCATTAAACTGTAGTAAATTGAGTTGCTTTTTTTTCTTCACACACTGATGGATGTTCGATCTCACTAATGGAGGAAATAGATTATATCTCAATCCTTTTTATCCAATTAGTAGGAATTATGTTCAGTCTATGCTGCTGAGTAAAGATAATATGTTGAGCAATATAATATCATGATGATAATTAAGAAAAATTCAGATAATTTAACTACAGTAAGTAAAAATAGCAATATGACAATATAAAAATACTTTATTACAAGTTAAAAGGACTTACGGAGAATGGTTACTTTATATTATTATATGCCTATATTTTGATATTATATTATTATTACTAATGTGTAAAGTGTAAGTAGAACTTTAACATTGTAATCAAGGAGTTCAATTTAACTTTATCGTTGGGTAGTTAAATCTAAAACAATTTTAAAAACTGATCATGTTTTGTATGTAAAATCTTAATCTGTTACAAACAAGTAACTTTAGTTGTCAAATAAACAAGCGCTTTATTTGGGGGTAAAACCAAAACTGTCAACTGTGATGGATGTTTACAACAAACATCATGGGTAACAATTTTACCATTTGCACAAATGTTTCTCTATGTTCTAAATAAGTTTGGCTAACCTGTTTAAAACCTGTCTGACTGCTTGTGCCAAAACTCAGAACTTAATTTTAACAATGTCGCTATATTTACAGATCTCAGCAACTAACTTGTAATAAAAATAACAATTTTTTTACAGGGGGGACGGACCTGGTTCATTTCGTTCACCCGCAACTAACAAACCACTAGCGAACAACTCTTATTTTGTAATACTACCCCACTGCAACCCCCTAGCTATATAGTTTAGAGAATATTATAGATCCAAGATGAAACAGATAGAAGGACGGGACTCAGAGAAAAAGTCGCTTTTACAAATCCGTCTGCTAAAGGATCAATGAGCTATAAATGCTAACTTCAGCATGCTAACATGCTCACTATGACAACACCATGCAGGTATTTTTACCCAGTTTCTAGTCTATATCAACGACGTTTCATTTACGGGATTGTACCGATGCCACCAGAGGTTCTGCCGGTTGTTTATGGTTATCAGGACTATGGTTAACTGCTCTTCCGATCTCTGCAGGGTAAATTGAGACAGCTAGCTTGACGATCTGTCGAATCTGAGTTTTGTCTTGCATGACTGAAAATTCCAATAAACAGAGCATGTTTTTCTCCTATCCTGGAATGTTGTGTGGACTAGCCAGACCCTTCTCCGCAGTGCTGTGGAGGAAGGTCTGGCAATGCTAGACTACCCAGTTTCAGTCTTAGTGTGTCAGCATGCTAACATTTATTAATTAGCACTAAGCACAAAGTACAGCTGAGGCTGATGTGAATGTCATTAATTTGCTGGTATTTGGTCATAAACCAAGTATTTATTATAAAATAAGGATGCCGCTGATTTAAAAGTCAGGCAATCACAGTTGCAGAGAAATTTCACTCAAAACCACAAATGTCAACCTGCTTGTGGCGCGAGAGGCAAAGTCAGGGGATCACTAAAGTCGGTAGGATTCATACTCTGGGGACCATGAATGTATGTATGAAGTTTCATGGTAATCCATTTCATATATGTTAAGATATTTCAGTCTGAACCAAAGAGGTAGCCATTGCCACCCACAGAAGTGTGACTAAAAACAGTACTTGGGTAAGTTGTTGTGTAAACTGGAAATATGCAAATTGTACTGTAAGATGATGATTAGATACTAAACTAGAGTCAGTGGTGCTGATGAATAGAGAGTAGTTAGCTCATTATATCTTGGGACTGCCCAGGTGGCACAAGCAGCACTGAGGTGCCAGCTTTCAAAGTCTACAGCACACAGCTGACAGGGACACATTTGATCTGCAGCCTGACAGTGAAGTTACGTCAAAAATGTCTGTATACATTTGCTGCTCTTTTCTGAGCAGCACACTTTGCCCTCTAAGTGCCAACTCATCGTGAAGTCAGAACACACACAGAGAACATTGGGGTTGACACTGACAAGATCTCATGAAATAATTATGGTCCAATTCCCAGCCAAACTTAGACGGGGAACTCACCCGGGACATGGCATCCATCCAGGTAGTTTTTTATTTATCCACTCCAGCTTATTATGTAATGTACAACACAGCAAACAGATTACGAGAACTTATCTGGAGTTTGATCAAGGTTTTCCATATAACCATGCAAGTTCGAGTTTGATTTCTGGTGTCAAAGTTTGTAGCCACTAATGCTTGCTGCAGTTTCTCATGTTGCTACTAACGAAGGCATTGCTGAGGAAGGACAAATGAAAGGTTGATGACTTTGATAAGTGCTTCTTAGATTGCAAATACCACAGGCACTACCCCCTGTAAAGATATTTTATTTAAACACTAAGCTGACTACATCACCGAGTTTCTGCCAGAGTTTCTCCACTAACACATAAAGGAGACATCCTATAATCAATGGACGAATACGTGATTTTCACTTGTCACATTATGTTGTTAAAACCTGCGTTTTTCATATCTTTTCAACTTGTAAATATTTAAAGTGCCACACATCGGCACCCACAGATGATGGAAGAAAGACTTAAAGCTTCCTGTGTCTTTTTTTTGCTCCTGTGAGAATGGAGCCCCGGTGGAAAGCAAGTCTTTAATCAAGCGTCTAACCAGACTCATAAACCATCCTGAAAGGCCTTCCTTAGGCACCTTGCTGGGTAAACAATACCATCACTCTGTCATGATCCTGAATTAAGATATTACCACATGCATGTAATTAACATTTGTATTCAGTCCCAGAACAATATTTCATCTTGATTAAATAAATATTGAGCGACACCTCCATGAGAAATACTGTCTTTTTTTTCTTCTTTTTAGCTGAGAGCAGAAACTGGATTAAATAGAGGGTCTCTCTCTGTCTCTGTCTCTGTCTCTCTCTCTCTCTCTCTCTCTCAAAAATCAAGGCAATGGTGCTACTTCAAATGTGAGCATTATCCACAGTGGCACATCCAGCTTTTATGGTCCGGCCATCAGTGAGCAGGAAGTGAAGAGAGAGCAGGTACATGGTGACATGTCAAGATTGTTTTTTTTTTTAGGATTGGCCTGTGGGAGACAGGTGAAATAGTGAGAGAGTTATGTATTGTGACTACCGGCTTGGAAGCTTCAATGAATCAAGCTTAACAATGCAAGGAATTGTTTCATCATGCCTTTAACAGGAAATACCTTAATGGTGTTTTTGCTGAAATAATTATCAAAGAACAGTCATTCAAATACAAGGACAGGGGACATTTTCTATGGTGAGTTTGTAAGCCTGAGATGATAGGATCAAAACTTTGAAGCTACAATGACTTCATGCCTGAAGCCAGTTAATGTATACCCTCTCTCATGAAAACATGGGAGCAAGGGAGTGAGAAAGGGCTGAGGGAGAAAGGCTTTGAAGATCACACTGCTGCCATGCAGTGTGGTGTTTGGTACCCCATCAACTAGCCCAGAAAAACATGCTTTCTTTTTCCAGGAATCTGCGCCACTTGCTTTTTTCTTCTCCCTCGTTACCTCACGCTCTTTTACTCAATCCCAGAGATGGTAAGAGATCTTAAGGGGGGTGGTGGATTTTTCTCGTATCTCTCGTATTCTCTTTTATTCCCATGGGCCTCAAGTTGTCACAAACTACCTGACACCAGCGTAACACAGAGAAGAAGAAAAAATAGTGGAGTGACAAAGACAGAGAAAAGTGTAGTGATGAGGGACACAGGGGGAGTTAATGAGAAAAGGGAGAGTGAAGACAACAAGGAAATAGTCGATGAGAGATGGGGATCTGAGCGGGAAATAGCTTAGCTGTAATCAACGAGGGCAAATCCTTCTGGAGGATGCACATTCTCTGGAAAAAATAAAAATTTCCAGGAAAACGACTCCCTTAGACAAAGCCTTTCTTTAAAGATGGTAGAAGTGGAGGGGGTAGTGAAAGAGAGAACAAGATATGAGAGAAGGAAAGTTAAGCCAGGAAAGACATGTGCAATGTTTTATTGGAGAAATCACAGAGAGAAAAACAGGAGCTATTTCTGAACTCGCCACAAACTGGTGACAGGAAGATTGCCAGTGTCTTCAGCTCTATGTCACACCCACCTCCACCCTGAGACACCACACCTGGACATGTTTCAAAGTCAACTGATTGGCTGTGTTCAACTTCAAATTGTTCTAAGATCTAACAGTCACATAAATAAGTGTATTTTGTTTAACTTGTCACACCCAGTCAATATTCTACCTGCCCACTACTTACCTGACTGGCTTTGTGATCATCTACCTGCCTCCTTAACTGCTCCTTTGACTTGTCACAGCAGAAAAAAAAGCAGAATTGCACAACAAATAATATTAATGATGGCTCTGTTCCATTTAAGTGCCTAGCCAAGTTTGTCAGTGAGATAGCATGAACACACCTGTGCTTTTCTTACTGTGATAAATCAGTGAAAAAGGTCTGTAGCCTCGTCATTACCTCCGCTAGCCCTTAAAGTAGGTAATAAGGAAACATTCAATGGAGCGATACTAGTCTCTAAACTGTCTATAGGCCATTTTGCCATGTTCACTTCTCTTCTCCTCTCTCTCTCTCAAGCTTTTTATTCTTTACACAACTATTTCTGTCACTTTACAAATGAGTGCAACCACAAATGCCTTTGAGGAGAGACTTTCTGACCCTTACTCCCCATTTGTAGCATTCATTGCGACTCACCCCTTTCTGTGACTGCAGGCTTCTCACCCCACCTGCGTGGCTGCTCGGAACAGCTATAAACACTTTTGCCTTTAGATATGGAGAGACTTTGCATGAACCAGTTTTGCTCGGAACATACTGCACCACAATTTTTTGTCTCCCAGTTTACTGCGGTCTTTGTCTGTGTTGCGGTCTAGCCTGAATGCCTGTACTTTTGAATAACATCTATCTCTGATGTTGTGGTTTTCTGCCTTCACCCTCAAGATGTGTTTACCTGTGCAGACCAACATTTGAGTGGAGCATTTACTGAACGTGCCTCGTCCCAGGAGTCTGCTTTTGGGTCCCACTTCATTAAATGCAACAACTGTACAGCGAGACTATATTTCAAAACCTACATGAAAGTTCAGAGCCTAAAGGAAAGCAAACAGTTTCACTCTAACGGCAGCGCTTGAGAGACCATCCAGTAGCAGACTGCAAGCTAAACACATCTCTCTCCCTTGGTAGGTTTGTGTGTGTGTGTTGGCTGGCAATCTGGTTAAGACATTGGCCGTCACTGGGGTTTCTGGTCACGCTATTCTGCCCGGCATTATTACACCACCCATCACTCAGGCCCAATGTGTAGCCTACATTATCCTTCCCCCCAGAGGAGTTCATCAGAGGCTGTGACCGCAGGTGCTGTGACAGCGCTCTCAATCACAGGCGCCCATGCCGTCTGCTCATCCGACCCCAGCGTGACATGGCAACCCATGGTCCAATTCAGTTCAGCTGTGGAATCAGGCCCCGAGCTGGGAGTAATTGACCAGCATCCATTCACAAGTTACTCCAAACATACAGTAAATTAATCTGGAAACTACCTTCAATGGGGGGCTTTGTGGTTTCAGATGAAAGCCTGCGGGTCTAAGACGTCACACAAATAACGAACCGAGTCACACATATCAGCTCACGCCTGTCAACTTCAGCCAACTATTGGGTAACAGATAGCCAGGGGATTTTATTAACTTGTTTGTTCAATTTCACAGAGCCACATAACTCCTTCTGACATCACACATGTGAACGCAGAGCTTCTCAAAGCAGCGTAGCCCGTGAGCCAGGATGTGCATTTCCACTCTGCCGCTCAGTTGTGTCCTGTCATCCTTCACGGCGACAAGTAAATTCTTGTGCCACATCTTTCTGCTGACAAAGTAAAGAGTACCCTGCAAGGCTGGTTACCTAATATTGCTGCAATTGATAGATACATTTACATGTGATGTTTCACAGCTGTCCTGCTGCCCACGTCCACCGTTCAGACATTGGAGGGATTCAAGGTGAGCTGTCACTCACCAAATGCAGTGTTATTTATGATTCTACGCCTCTCTGATAATGTGGGTAAGGTTTGCCACCATCAGAGCCATTTCTCCGCAGCATGATACCATTCATTACCTCACAGAACTCTATGCATCTGTAATTATTCTTTTATGCTAATCACACCTGCATTTTACAGGGCAAATAGTGAACTTTCAGTAAGATAACACCATGTTGTCTTTAACTTTTTGAAGATTTTTACTTTGTAGCAACCTGGCTCTAAGATGTTACACTGTACATCAAGTAATCCAGTCAGCAGTGGATCTACATGTATGTACATTATAAGAAATGTAACTGGGGTGCTAACCAATAATTAATGGTTAAAGAGATACTGTCAGTTTGGAAAGCAAATGAATTTGTGATGAGGAAAAAGCTGTGTTAGGTGATACTGAATATTGAGTTGTACAGCTTCCTGGACATGATATACTGTAAGTTGCTGATAATAGTTTTCCACCCCTGTCTTCACCTGTCAGTGGGAAACAGAGCAGCTCTTTTTTGTCTTCTGGTGAAAGGAGTCTCAGACTTAAGCACATAAATGAATCCTAACAAAGCATATGTTGCATTACGTAAAATGCTTGTTGCTTATGTTTGGGAAAGTGAAAGAGATTTAATAATATATTATTAGTAAAAATTCAACAGAACCTGTTTATATATTTGCATATTGTCGTAATCCCCTTTCTTTCGGTTTGTTTATGTGCTGAATGTGGGATTATATGACCCGTTCGGCAACACAAGGGTAGTAAACAGAGTTAGGAAAAACTACATTTTCTCTCATGTAACTAATTAAGATGTGTGAGCGAGAGAATTTGGACTATTATTATGGCAAGGATACTAAACTCGTCTTGCTTTGTCCACAGCAAATCACTGCCAATCGGTCCCAAAACGTCCCAGTTACATAGTAAATGATCATAAACATATTCTTTGTTAATCTTTACAATCATTCCCCAAAAGAACCAAGCAGGCCTGCCTTGTTGCACGATCCAAATTTTCATTCAAAACTTGCCATTTTTAGTGAATAGCTTGCAAGCTACAAGTTTGTTGATGTTTCCCGAAACCAACAGAGTTTTGCAGATGTCCGGCGGAAGATCCGGCGGCGACGGATGTTCCGGTAAATGAAGGGTTGTCAGTCCAGACTACTAAACAACCCAATATTCTGCCAAAGTTTAAAATCTTACTTAACGCTCTCAGTGTTAATAAATGTTCAAAAGTTTATTATAGTATATTTGTGCACAATAGTTTTCATGGCTTTGCATGACCTTCACATATCCTCCTCACCTTTTATTAATATTAATAATAATAATTAATAATAATAATAATAATGAGTGGCAAGGTGCCTTTTGCCGAGGGTATTGGAAGAGACTTCAGACCTCATGGAAATAAAAAAAATGGGTAAAGAAAATGAAAAAAAATGAAAAAACATACATGCCTCGGGAATGCAAAACATGACAAATATGTCCATTAGCCTTGTTGTTAAATTCCAGCTAAAAAAAAACAGTTGTGCCGACTTCTGCATTGCACTCTTAGTGTCTGCCTGCACCACCATAAGTAGGGATTAACTTCTCCCTAATGAAGGGCAACTCAGTTCTGGTAGTGGGACCAATGGATACCGATGAAAAGACCCTCTGTCTCTCACCCTCACAATTACTGTGCTCCAGGATAAGCACTAAAAGGTGTTAAAATGCCTACAGAATGCTAAGTAGGTTGATATACAGCACAGTGTGTACAACAACGCATACCAACACACAAGCCTATAACCTGACATCTACAGAAGTTCAAACAACTGTATGTGCCTTTTATAGGTGCACACATAAAAGCACAAACACACACATACACAAAAAATCAATGACCTCCCCGAGCCCCCTGTTCCATAACTCCACTAATGGCACCATCACATACACACACCACCCAGCTACTCATTCAACTCCACTCTATTTCACACGGCACACATGATAATGGTCTCGCCTGCATGAAAAGCAGGGCACAATATGTAAAGCTTCCCCGTCCCTGACATGATACAGTAAGAGAGTATCATTTATTCTTGTCACTGTGGCTATAACAATGATTTTGGTTTTGCCACATCAGCTAACTTTAAACTGAGTCAGTAGTAGAAGAATCTGTCTCTTAAAGCTTTGGTGCGTAACTTTTTTATAATAACGAACGTCCATTTCATTCAAGTCATTGCCAAATGAGTTGATACAAAGCTAATTAAGACTTTACTGTTTTTAGCCGGTCGAGGTGTTGTTAGTTTTAAAGTGGCAATCTCGAAGATTTTCATGTAAATACATTTTTGTTATCTATTGCCAAATTAGGTAACACAATGCAATTACTGCTAATGCAAACCCAACATTTCATACTGCTGCAGCTTCACATTAAAACCATTTAACTGGCGAAACAGGAGTTGACTATTATTATGACGTAGAGACAGGAAATGTAATTTGTTTGTTAGTAAGCTTGACACTGACAGCTATCGTTCATCACAAATGCATCTACAAAACAAGACAACAGTAATTTTCGGCATTTTCTGACAGCAGATCAGTTTGACATATTGCAGGGAGTAATAGAACAAGAAGGATCAACCACATTGAGCTGCTATAGGAAGAGCAGCAGGCGACAGGCTGCACACCTCAAACTTCTCAGTGAGGTAACTAACTACTTTCACTTTGGCTGTTCGCAGCCTCATGCCATGTGCAGCATAAAATCAGATCACAGTTGCTCACAGAATGATGGAAAGAGCCTATTATTGCCTGACTTCTTTATTAAATTGACAACAGTTTGGTATGCTGCCCTATGTATTCTGGGACGTATAGTTTTTAGACCCTTCCCAATCTAGGGAACTGTTGATTTATTTAATGAAAGAGGAGAGACAAGCTAAGGCCTTACTTGAATGCTTGCTTCCTAATACAAAAATTGTATTGATTTATATTTTTTACTAGGCCCGACGCCTCTCCAAAGAGGAACAAGATAAATCAGAGTCGACGTAAAATGATAAATGGATTTGGAAAGAAGAAGACAGTAAAGTTCTGCAACACAAATCTGTTTTCGGTATTTGGACTTTTCTTTATGATTTGCTTTCTTGTGACATACTGGATAATTCAACAATTCCTTATTAAACAACTAAATATGTCGTTTGTAACTTCACTTTAGAGCATTTTCTGATCTCACAAATAAATCCATACTATGTGACAATGCTATGGTTAAAGGTCCCATGGCATGAAAATTTCACTTTATGAGGTTTTTTAACATTAATATGAGTTCCCCCAGCCTGCCTATGGTCCCCCAGTGGCTAGAAATGGCGATAGATGTAAACCGAGCCCTGGGTATCCTGCTCTGCCTTTGAGAAAATGAAAGCTCAGATGGGCCGATCTGGAATCTCCTCCTTATGAGCTCATAAGGAGCAAGATTACCTCCCCTTTCTCTGCTTTGCCCGCCAAGAGAATTTGGCCCACCCATGAGAAAGAGAAAGACATCATGGCTTGCAAACAAGCAAAGTGGCAGTTGGTCAAGGCCACACCCCTACCCTCCACCTTGCCCCCCTCTCTCCTCCTCAATAGCTTTTAAAGCTACAGACACAGAAATGTCACATACTAAGTTAAGCTCATTGTGGGACTGGCTCTAGTGGCTGTAATTCTGCACCAAGGCTGAATTTCGAGAAAGAGACTTCAGATACAGTATTAGGGGACCACTAAGGCCTATATAAAAGCATCCAAAAAGCAGCATGTCATAGGACCTTTAAGTGTTGGTTAGGTTCAGGCACAAAAACGATTAGGTTTAAGGAAAGATCATGGTTTCGCTTAGAATAACTACTTTGTTAAGGTTAGGATATTAACCTTAATTTATGTGGTGAAGGTTTTGGAATGGCCGCAGTCCTGGTTGAAAACAATTAACATTGACTATTGGTTACAAAAAACTAAACAAAACAGTAGTCTATCGTTTTGAAATCCAAGGTTTTGTTGAACCATCCATCTACCCCGACCTCCTCCCTGCACAGACTTTGTCCCTCTGAATTCCTCTTTTGCTCACATCGTAATTACTACAGCTGCTAGAGGGCTTTGTAACTTGAATGTAAACATATGTCATTTTGAGGCACTTGTTGAAATGACTAATGCTGTCGTTTTACTTGGGAGCCCAGAAATGTCTCTTTGGTGGAAGTGCTAAAAACTCATAGACATCTAAGGCCCTGTTTACACGATGACACTCGCGGGTGAAAACGTCAAAATATTTTATCAGATGTGCCTTTCGTTTATACGGCGACTGCGTTTTTGGGGCTTAAAAACGCAAAAAAGTGAAACCACCCTCCAGAGTGGAAATCTTAAAAATGCTCCACCGTCGCATTCCCGTCTACAGGGTAAAAACGCAAAAGTCTGAAGACAGCAATGTGGAGAGAGACGAGAAAAAGGCATTCAGGTAGTCTGTTATGGATTAGGCTACAGAAATTATAGGCTCCTGTTATCTAAAAGATTTTCAGTGTAATGACTCAATATTTAAATGATTTCGACAATGTGGATAAGGTTGTTATAATTTGATGACCATATGTAGGCTATTCATTTGAGCCAGAGTAGGCTACAACATTGCGGATGAAGAGAAAGAGAGAGAGCGAGTGGCAGCGGGCAGAGGAGGGTCTGCTTCAGTCTCCTCTGCCCGCTGCCTCTCGCTCTCAAGCAGCGGCTGAAGGGCTGCGAGGCTCAGGATATTGGTAGTGCTCCTGTGGGTGCTGTGCTGTGGCTTATCACGGTCGACTGTGCCGGTCATGATCAGACAAACATGCAACTCTACCTCCTCGTCTGTCCAGACAAAACTGTCAGTTTTTGTTGTTCGCTTCGACATGTTTTGGTTTCGCGCTACTAAGGAGAGAAGTAGAAGGAAGGTTCTACATAGGTGCGCGGCCTTGGTGGTGTTGTGTGGCAGTGCCACCTAGCCGCCTGGCATGCATACTAAATCGAATTTCACACACTTTTGCGTCACCACACATGCAGATTTTCCCCCCCAAAACTCTCGTCTAAACGCAGAATAAAAAGTGAGAATGTAACGCCAATTTTGCGTTTTCTCTTCAGATCGTTTCCATCTAAACATAGCCTAAAACATGACAAGGGGCTCCAAGAAGTTTTTTTTATAAAAGTATTGAATTTTATCAGCTTATGGTATGTTTTTTTACAATGTAAAATGTCAATCTGCAAAGTAACTATAGCCGTAGATAAATGTAGTGGAGTAAAAACTAAAATATTTTCCTCTAATATGTAAGGGGAGAAGATGTATAAAGTAGCATAAAAAATGAAAAAGGTACAAGTACCTAAAATGTGTACTCAAATAAATGTACTAAGGTAGTTTGCTTTAAAGCAGCCCCTTTTAGAAGAATAATCTAACAACTGATATTTCTTTTTTTCAGTGCAGCTGTTTCCACACAATAATGGTACTTATGCATAAATGATAATCACATTTCCTCACTGTGGCCCTTGGTGACATCCCTGTGACATCCACTGTGCTTATGTATAAATTATGTCCACATCTAATTAAGTGTTACTCTCTATCTCACATTATGGCCCCATGTTCTTTCACTGTACGCCACATTACACACATTTGTATACTGCCTATTCACACTGACATTCATTTAAAATAAATGTGTGCATAATGGCTCTTATGTAAAATAATAGAAACTGTTGTGTGTGTGTTTTTTTTTTTTTTTTCAAATCAAATCATAGCTGTTATTTCAAGCAAGGTTGAAGTAATAATATTGTAATTCAGGAGTTAATTGACAAATGTTATATCCTGGGACATACATCATACATGAGCCACATGAATTTTTAATTTATTCCACCTTCATGACAGTTTTTTGTAGACATTGCACTTACAGAATGATACAAAAACCGCATTATCCTTTAAGCTTTTACTAAGACAATTTGCTGAGATAGCCTAAATACCGAATATCAGACGTTATGGTCATCTGTCTGCTGAGGTGAAAGTGTGTACTCTGAGCTAATTGGCTTCAATATGGCATAAAACAAGCCTTTCATCTAACTCCTAATTTCTTACTTTCCTAATCACACTGCCCTGTAATAAGAATATCAGAAATCAAATTAATGGTGAGAACAGGTCTTGCTGCGGGCTGGCGGGGTAAGTGGGGGGAAATATCCTCAGACTGAGATAAAATGTAATTTGGATGGAGGACAGAGGATAGGGGAAATGTTCTGAGGGAACTGGAGCAAGCATCTGTCTGAAACGAAGGAAATGTCAGGTCTTGTTAATCTTATCTGAATGGTTGCCTGCTGACGTGGATTTAATTTTACACAAGTGCACGCCTGCTAACTTGCGTAAGTGCACGCCAGACTGACTGTTCACACATGCATGTACATATACATGTACATGCAGTGTGGACTATGGTGGCCTTGAGGTGCCAAACGCAACAACATTTGACAAAAAGCAATAACAAAATAGAAAATACAACATTTCTGAAAAAACATTTTAGAAAACCCAACAAAACTGAAAACAACATTTTTAAAAGTACAACAAAATTTAGAAAACACAACGATTTACAAAAAAGTAAAAGTTTGACCAACAATTCTTCGTGACTGGACAGAACCCAAGTCAATTCAGAGTTCACTACCTTTTCTGAATGTTGGGTTTTGTACTGAGGTTTCTAAAAAGTATGTTGTGTTTTCTTAAATGTTCTGTTTTCTAAACTGTTGTTGTGTTGTCTGATTTGTTAATGGTTTTCTAAAATGTTTTCTATTTTTTTTATTGTGTTTTGTCCAATGTTGGTGGTTTTTCACACATCAAAGCCACCGTAGAAAACACATTTGCAAAGCACCATCCTCACACACCGTGACCCACAGCTCACCACTCAACCCGTGTACACACATAAATTCTTATTTCCTCAAATAGGAACATTAAAATGAAGCAAACATAAACAACACACCGTTACCTCCCACATATTCCCACACCGGCGTAAAAACGAACAACCACCCATTTACCCATCTACAACTCAATAAAACACACAACCACATACACACACATCAGAAGAACAAATAGTAAGGGTGATTCTGTCGACAGGCTACATCTCTGTTCCTTCCCCCACCCCCATTCCCAGAGCATTACCCATCATTCTCAGAGGCGACAGGCAGAGAGAGTGAGGAAGAGAAACATGCTATGTGAAATGGGAAATAAAGAAGTGAAGAGGAGGAGTGGGAGATGTGACAGCAAAAAGGGAGACTAGTGAGAAAAGGGAGAGGGAGTGCCACATTTGCTCATCCTCGGGCCTCTGGAGCAAAACACACATGCATGGCAGCCTCCAGCTCATCATGGGACAACAAGGGAGGAAGGAGAACAAGAAAATGAAAAAGGGCAGCAGCAGATTCAAATGAAAGATGAGATAAGGAGATCAAACTGTGACAAGGGAGTAGAGGCGCAGAATTACAGAGTGAAGGAGAGTAGAAAGATGGAGAAGAAAACGTGATAGGGAACATGATGCTCCCAGTAGCCACTGTGGTGGGTCTTTGACAAACTCAGTAATATTCAGGGTGGGAAAGCAGGCTAAGCTGCCTTGAACATAGATTAGCAGAGAGCCACACAAACAGTGAGTGATGTTAACACTGAGCTCTGCAATGCAGAGTTGCTTCTATGGTTCATCCATGGGCACATGCAGGTTCTTTAAAACCTAAAGCACTAATGTGATGTTGATATATTTAGCCAGTTTTAGATGTACAGAGTAATCATATGCTTTATGATTTATTAACACACAGATTACGACGTAAAGCAGAAAATGCAGCAAAGGATATATGGTAATAAGTGGGAATCAGCATAGACAAAGGAATTATGGGCCGGGAGCTTTGGAGGGTATAAACCTTTAGGAAACATGTTGATGATTGCAGTTCAGGCTATTTTGTAGTTGATTAGCATAGGGGTACCGTGGTGAGGGTGCTGCCACATTAGCTCATTGCTCTCCACACTTGGCTGGGAATGTTCTGTGACACAGGAGTGCAGCAACATGAGGGGAGGTTAATTTCAGCAGTCGAGCAGATTAATACATTTGGGCACAAGCCTATGTACAGTTGCTACACTGGTTTGTATCATAAAAAGGCATGGACTACACTTGCAGACTGTCAATCATCAGCTCTGGATATAATGCAGCAGCCTACGGATAAGGCAGGAGGAAAAACCAGAAAGGAAAATCTCTCTCACTGACAAAGTATAGAAGACCCTTCTCAAATGTCTTTGAGCAAGATAACTTTTTAACAGGCTGCAACTCCAAAACCAGATCTCTTATGTGCAGCAGTTGAGGCGAGGCAATGTTCCCTCATGTCCACCAGTTGGATGACTTGAGTGAGCACTGTGCAGCGCTAATTTCCCTGCCAGCCCAGGGCATGGAGCCGGGTCTATGTCTTCAATATCGTTGCAACCTCGTATATCTACACACAAGCTTTTTTCTGTCCAACAGCTACCTTTTATGACCTTCGCTAGGCTCCCTTGTTGTTCCCTCGCTTCCCTCTGTGCTGCTCTGATGTGAAAACAGGACTGAAGCTCAGTAATTTGGAGTCAGAGATAAGGGCAGGCAAAGGATATTACTTGTGGGTAGACAGTGATTGAATCGACTCCAGAGGGTCAAACACACCTAAATGACAACTCGGCGGAAACCCAGGACCCATTTATTTAACTCGGAGAAGCCTCAAATGACAATGGTAGTGTAGGGGGACGCAATGATGAAATACACTGTAGCAGAGCTGGAGGGAAGAGCAGGGAGGAAAACAAAAGGACGCCGGAGCTTGCATCTCTCTCTATTATCATGTGAGCCTAATTTATGTGTAGGAAGGAGACTGAATACACCTACAGTGATATTATGTCAGGTCATTTAAGGGCATTATGGGCACAGAAAGCATGCAGAGACAAAACAAACTGAAGTCTAGTGTCTCATTTTCCATCCAAAATTTGTTTTCCTTCCAGATGTGGCTAAGCAGACAGGACATTGGGGTCAGTGGGACAGCTCAGTGTCCACTGGACCACAAGCTAATTGTCTAAGCACACACAAGCTTAACTTTGACACAAATGTTCCTCTAAACATACATTTAAAGCAGCAATAATGAACTTTTTTTGGCCAGCAGAACAAGCTGTAAACTAAAAAAGTTAAAGGGATGGTTCAGAATTTTGGACATAGGACCTCATTTCCAAGTTAGCCAGTATGTTATTTATCAGTGGAGACTGTTTAACACTTTTCATCCAGTCCTTCCAGTTGCAGAGTTCGCTGGTGCTAGGCTAGCTCAAGTCAACAGTATCTGCTAGCCTGCCACTAAAAACAGTCTTATCCACTCCATAGTACACCCAAGGCAAATAAATTATGAACGCCAGAATATCAATGTAAATGTCTGTGTAGATAGAATAATGTTAGAAATAAAACTACCCTTGCATCTCAATGATCACATTACATTTTGAGGGACTAGTTTCTCAGCAGCGGCGGAATTTTACTTACTACTCTGCTCCGGTTAGTAGTACTGCGTCAAAAAGTAAACAGAGAAGCGCACTACAGTCGGGACACCTAGTAGTAGCCTAGCTAGTACATTGTTATTGAAGCATTGGATTGGAAACTAAGGACTAGGCACCATGGTGATTCAGTGTGCATTTAGAAATTGTAAAAATAAACCAAAACAGATGGGCACCACAAAGTTTCCACAAATTTCCATTGGGAGATCCAGAAAGGAACCGTGGCTTCTTGCTGCTGGCTTGGACGTCAAGGCGGCGACTCTACTCAAGTGGCGAATGTGTAGTGATCATTTTAGACCAGAGGACTTTGAAAACCCCCGCAATCTAAAGGACCAAAAGTCACTGACAACGAATGCGGTTCCATCCGTCTTTCCAGATGCACCAACAGCTACTGATGAACAGGTAATAACTTTTGGTAGGCTACTCTAGCTAATAAAGCTAGCCCTTTTCATAACGTTAGCCTAGCTGCTACTGATAGATTGAGACTGACGTTAGTGGAGATAACGTTACAGTTCAATGCATTGAGGAGAGTGACGTTAGCTAACGGTATAGCTACACTCTTGGTAGATACCTGGCTGGGCTAACCGCTAACTTTAGGTAATTGCTGACAGAAAAGTCATGAAAGTTTGGACAGTTTACATGCAAATTACAGCGACAGGTAAATAAACGTGTGTGATTGTCATGGAAACTGGCTTTCTCAGTAGCCTAGGTAATATCACTCCGCCACTGCTGTAGCTTATGCTACCAAAATATAACTATTGCAATGCGATGCAAGGGTAGTTTTATTCCTAACATTATTCTATCAACACAGACATTTACATCAATAGTCTGCCGTTATAATTTATTTGCCTCGGGTGTACTGTGGGGTGGTTAAGACTGTTTTTAGTGGCAGGCTAACAGATACGGTTGACTTGCGCTAGCCTAGCACCAGTGAACTCTGCAACTGGAAGGACTGAATGAAAAGTGTTGAAAACGGTCTCCACTGATAAATAACACACTGGCTAACTTGGAAATGAGGTCTTATGTCCAAAATTCTGAACCATCCCTTTAATATGGTGATTGTGGTACCAAACAGTTGCATTACACATCAAGTACACATGGAATATCATTAGCATTCATTTGGAGTCATGTTTTAGGTCTTCCGGTTAATGTAAAGCAATATCGACTCTCCTTTCAGTTCTATTTTGGTCTCAACCAACTCCTGAGCAAGAAATGCAACTCTTTAGCAGCTAAATGCTTCACTATGTTCACCGGTCTGTAACCTTGTCTGTCTGCTGAGCAGGTAGTGTACAGTGGGTTTATCAGAGGAACCAAAAGTTATGGGCAGTGTCTTGTGTACAAACAACAGGTTCTCACACCCATGTCGTAAAATATGGACGCTTGGTCAGGTGCCTTTGTCGTTCTTTTTGGCGCTAAAAGTCTCCTTTAGTGCTTTAAGTAAACGCGCTTGGTTGGGACTATTGCCGTCCCTTTAGCGCTATAAGTAAACTCGCTTGGTCGGGACTATTGCCGTTCCTTTTGACGCAGTTATGTTAAGGAAAAGGTCGTGGTTGGGCTTACGGTTCCGTGACACGCAGGAACTACGGGATGGTTGGGTTTAGGAAAGGGTCGTGGGTGGGTGTACGGTTCCGTTACATGCGGGAAGAACGGGACGGTTGGGTTTAGGAAAGGGTCGTGGGTGGGCGTACGGTTCTGTGACACACAGGAAGAACAGGTCGGAAAGAACAAAACGACTATAGCAAGCGTGACAGGCGGGACGCGAACCCCGGTCTCCTGGGTGAAAGTACTGTGTTTGATCATCATCAATGATAAATCATTTTTAATTGTGGTATATTGACAGTCTATAACTTTCTATAAACTTTGTCCTAAAGGTTTGTTATAAGGGAGTCCTATGAACTTTACATTTACTGAGAACATCTGGAAATTGTTAACATGAGTAGAGGTCCCCCCAAGACAGAAGAGACCTTTTTTGGAGTTGTGCCAGATAACAGGCATTGATTGGTCAGTCTTCTGTTCCAATCATATACTCACACATATCACGTCCTATGTTAATGTATGCATGGAATATATACGTTGTTCACACAAAGAAAAGGCAGAGCGGCAAATTTGGAGGTTTGGGTTGGTCGTTCTCCAAGCTCTCTGCAGGAGTTTGTAAAATTGATGCTGAATCTTTGCTTGTAATAAACCTTTTTATAATCAAGAACAGTGTCTGCGGATTCCTCTTCATACAGCATCACAGCATTACTATTTAAGGCACCACATAATCAATGATTTTATTATTAAGCACAATCTTGATTTTATGTTTTTAACTGAAACCTGGTTAGACCATAATAACAGTGCTGCTGTTCTTATCGAGTCAGCTCCTCCTAACTTCCGTTTTATGAGTGAGAATAGAGTGAATAAGAAAGGAGGTGGAGTCGCCATTTTGTTTAATGACTCATTCCAATGTACGTAAATATCTTATGGAAATTTTGCTTCTTTTGAATATGTGTCTCTTCAGCTAAGGTCCTCCCCTCAAGCTATATTTCTAAATATCTACAGGCCACCTTAATACTGTGCAACCTTCTTCAATGACTTTACTGAACTGCTGTCTATAATCTGTATTAACTTTGACTGTGTAATTATTGCTGGTGATTTTAACACTCATGTTGACAACCCCCAGGATAGAGGGACCAAAGAACTGTGTTCTGTTTTTGAGAACTATGGACTGACTCAGCATGTGACGGAGCCCACACACAATAAGGGTCACGCTCTGGACTTGATTATCTCCAAGGGTCTGAACATTTCCAAGGTTGTGGTGACTGATGTTGCTCTCACTGATCATTCCTGTGTTTTCTTTAACAGCACTATCTCTGTGCACAAAAGTGTCCAAACAAAAGGTAATCAGAAAACGGTATATCACTGAAAACACCAGTGAAACATTCATTCAGCTTTCCTCCTCCACACCCGCCCTCTCTGGGGTCTCACTGAGCTTGTAGATAATTTCAATTGTAAAATTACAAATGTTATTGATGCCATTGCTCCCACTAAGATCAAAGCTGTCTCTGGTAAGAAAAGATCTCCATGGAGAAATGTCATACTGGTAAGAACAGAAAAAAAGAGTGTGTCGAAAAGCTGAACGCAGGTGGCGAAAAACTAATCTCCAGGTCCATTATAACACCTATAAAGAGAGACTTCGCATTTATAATTTGGAACTAAGGAATGCAAGGCGGTCCTTCTCTGACATTATCGCCAGAAACAATAATATTTCACGTGCTTTGTTTGCTACTGTCGATTCTGTCGGTTAACAAACCCTCCAGTACCAGTAGCATCAGAACTTTTATCCACCAAGGCCTGCAATGAATTTGCGATCTTCTTCAAAGACAAAATTCAGAAAATTAGACAAACAGTCAGTGCCTCCATATCAAGTACAGGATATGTGTTGTCACAGTGTCCAGGCAAAACAAATTCCAATATGGCACAATTTCAAACGATCAACTGTAAAAACCTGGAGGACATTATACAACATCTGAAAACCTCCTCCTGTTTCCTTGATATTCTACCAAAGGTAGGCGTTTTCAAAAATGTTTCAAATTGTTTGGTTTCTGATCTTCTACAGATTGTAAACACTTCTCTCAGGTATCTTCCCACAGGCCCTGAAAACTGCAGACATGAAGCCACTCTTAAAAAAGAACAATCTAGACACGTCACTAATGAGCAACTATAGGCCAATATCAAACCTTCCATTTTTAAGTAAAATCATTGAAAAAGCGGTTTTTCAACAACTCAACCTTTTCTTGTCACTAAACAACAGTCTTGATGCCTTCCAGTCGGGTTTTCGACCACACCATGGCACTGAGATGGCTCTTGTTAAAGTCCTTAATGACATGACATCCACTTAAACACAGATAGTGGCAAAATGTCAGTCTTAGTATTACTTGATCTCAGTGCTGCATTTGACACGGTCGACCATGACATATTACTAGACCGATTGGAAAACTGGGTTGGTCTTTCTGGCTCAGTACTAAACTGGTTTGAATCTTACTTAAAGAATAGGGATTACTTTGTATATATAGGTAATTATGCATCTGAGCATACAAATATGACGTGCAGAGTTCCCCAAGGCTCCGTTCTGGGGCCTCTTCTACGGTGGCCGACAGGGGCAAACGCCCTGCAACTTAAGAAAACACATGCAAATTGACAAAACACAAGCAAATTAAGAAAACAACTTAATTAATTTGACAACACGTGCAGCATTCAGCAAACACACTGCAAATGCACACAACACAATCAAATACATAAACGCACTGCAAATAAAAAAACGATGTAAAAAGAAAAGCATGCAAACCCCGAAAAAAAGCGATGCAAAAAGAAAACCAACTTCATTAATTTGACAACACATGCGCAGCATTCAGCAAACGCGCTGCAAATACACACAACACAACCAAATAGATAAACGCGCTGCAAATATGAAACGATGCAAAAAGAAAAGCACACAAACCCAGAAAACAAATGCAACAAAAAAACGCAGCATCCAGATTACACAACGGAAGTTCTCCAGACCTCTAGAGGGAGCAGCTAAGTGGAACAGCTTGATTTTCGACCCCACAGGGAGGGAGGGAGAGAGAGAGAGAGAGAGAGCAGAGATGTCTGTAAACTCGTGGTAATAAAACATTTAAAACTGCATCAGCGTTTAACGTTGACATTTGTTTAAGCCATATTACATGAGAGGGTTTAATTTCGAGGTCCGAAAGGCGCATTACTGAAGTGTAGGCCTCCTCAAGTGTAATATTGTGATTATACAACAACGGTTACCAACAAAATAAGTGATCAATCTGTTTTCATATTGTGGAGCAATTCGCTCTTGAAATACAAAAAACAGACAGGATTTCTAGTCCCTCCCTGTTTAGTAAACCAGCCAATTTACCGAGGGATTTATCAAACTGAATAAATCACGCTCACACATATAAACACAAAACTGCTACTTGCTAACTCCAACATGTTGTAAGTAAGACATCTGCTGAAAAAGTTATTGTATTCATTAGCATGATTGCCATACTGTTTAGTTCACAAACATCCAACACACCAAAGTACAAACACATAGCGGACCAGAAGCGAGCTTTTATTTTGAAAAGCCGAAGCTCTGGGACGGCACGCTCGGGAGGGCATGAGACGGGAGCATAGACTGTATATTATTAATATATCAAGTTATTAATAATAATAATAATAATAATAATAATAATAATATGAATTTAATATACAGTCTATGGAGTTCTCCAGGCTGCAGCCATACCCGACTCTAATAAAAAGGCAGAGCGCTCTCTCCCCATGGGGTCGAAAATCAAGCTGTTCCACTAGCTGCTCCCTCTAGAGGTCTGGAGAACTTCCGTTGTGTAATCTGGATGCAGACCAAAATTTCAAAATATTTTTGCTTTAGAAAATACATTTCTGATCTGCTGCTACACTATGAACCATCCAGACCTCTCAGGTCGTCTGGGACAGGTCTGCTTTCTGTCCCCAGAGTCAGAACTAAACAGGGAGAAGCAGCGTTCAGTTTTTATGCTCCACATATCTGGAACAAGCTCCCAGAAAACTGCAGGTCTGCCGCAACTCTCAGTTCTTTTAAATCAAGGCTGAAGACCTTTCTTTTTGATGTTGCCTTTCTTTAAATACTTGTTCATTTATTATACTGAAGTTGCATTGTTGAAACTGTATGACAATCTAGTATATAAGCATATAAAGAGAGTAAGACTGGTGGGACCAGCCCGTTCTGGGAACGGCAAGGATTGCGGGTGGATTATGTGTATAGAGCAACGGCTTATACATTGTCCCATACTAGCAGCCTAAAATCTCATATTTTATCTGCTTTTAATTTTTTTATCGTTTTTAACTGCTCTTTAATGTTTTATGTAATGCACTTTGAATTGCCCTGTTGCTGAAATGTGCTATACAAATAAAGCTGCCTTGCCTTGCCTTGCCTTACAGTGGGTTTATCAGAGGAACCAAACGTTATGGGCCATAAATAAAACTGAGCTGAAGGACACTAAAACACAGAAAAAGAGCTGAAGGAAACTGCGGAGTCGGGTGATAATTCTCTGTGAGTTCATTATTACGACTCCTTTCACATTACACAGTCATAGTGCAGCTTTAAGACTTTCTGTCCGTAACGTAATCTCTGGCAGTTTTCTGGCCGTTGTTAGTTGTCTGAAAAACTGTTGGCCAGCAAACTGCTTGGGATTACGTTACCTAGTATTAATAGTGCATGCAGAGATAGAACAATAAAGAAGGCAAACAACACTGTGGGTAACAAGAGGCATTTGTCAGTATGTGTAACTGACTTGTTCAACTGCAATGTTATGCTTTGCAGACAAGACAACATTTCATCCACAATGCTGATTTATCCTCTGCTTTTCTTCGCCTCACTGAGACCATGCTTTAAAATGCAGTTGCTGAGTTTGACACAGTTCAGTAGATGACACCTGGAGTCAGAATCAATGGGCTTAAAAAACAAACAAAAACAAAGACACAACAGCTCTGATCAAACCCCTGGGGAATCTTGCTGAGCCCTCTGGCACCTTTGTTTGTTTGTGTGTGTGTGTGTGTGTGTGTGTGTGTGTGTGTGTGTGTGTGTGTGTGTGTGTGTGTGTGTGTGTGTGTGTGTGTGTGTGTTTGTGTGTTTGAGTGCATTGCATGCTTGGGTGGAAAACTCCTCTTTTAAATGAAAAATGCACACATGAATGACCCCAGAAATAACAAATAAGCATGAAAAACTATCCAAAAAACAAGACCACATAATCTCAGAAGTCTGTGCCTCTAATCAATGAAAACAATTCAAAGGCAGGAGTATTTTGCTTGCATGCTTGATAGTTACCCAGCGGTGAAGACGTGATTGACGTGGCTGCAGGATCGGAGCCTCCCTGGAATCGAGCCAACGCTTCTGTGGCTGCCCTGCGCTGGCGGAGGGGGAGGAGGGGTGGGGTAGGCCTGGATGTGGAGTAACAGCAGCAGAGACCTCCTCACACAGGGTGGAACCTACAATATAAAGAACAGGGTCAGAAACTCCTCCCCAGTGGACTGAAGGAAATTTGATAAGAGGCTGAAAAAGGCACACCATTTAACAGCTGTCTTTTAGAGTTAAATCCTTTATTGTCCATGGATAAATGCCAAAGTCCCTTCTCAGCCCTCTCTTTTCCCAAGCCCAATGACATTCAGACCTAGGAGCAAAGCAGTAACAGCAGGGGTTTTAAAACTCGTGACATTGAGCATAAAGTAAAGGTTTCGGCCAACCTTTGAGCAAGATAGACAGAGCAGGGTGGCTGGGCTCTAACTCAGCAAACCTTTGTGACTCTGGCCCCGTTATTTATTATGAGCAGACAGCACACTTCAGGACTGGAATATAAGACTGCTGAGACACTGGGTGCTGGCCGCTGGGAGGAAACAGGGACTCAGGCGACGTGGGAGGAATGCCAATGAGTGTCCCCTTTCCTACCTGAGATTTCATTTGCTACTCTGGCACAATGCTGCCCTGCAAAGCCACTCTATCCTGGCCTCAGGTTTGATGGCAATGTTAACAGTCCTTTCTCTGATTCCAAGCCTCATCCAGACTATTAACCAACTCTAATAGCTGCATTAATCTGCTTTGATATGGCCTGACCAGGCAGACTCAGTGATGACAGACGTTCTTGGAAACGAGGGCTCTTAGAAATAAGAGGAAGATATTCAGAGAAAGTTTGTCAGCAAACAGGTTGCCTTAGAGGTGTGTCACATTTCCAATAAATCTAGTGGGGGAACGGTGCAGAGGTTGGCAGGAAAAAAGAGAGAACTTCCTAACAGTTCAAAACAGATATAAAAGTTTAATGCCAAGCTTGCAGCAAGCAGTCAGCAGAAAGGCAATGAGCTGAACTATTTTCTGAGTAGTAAGTGGCATTCATAATTCAAATTGTAGTTTTATATGAGGAAATGGAAGACTTCTTCACCTGTTGTCTTCCTCCTTCTGTCTGTAACACTTCTACTAAATTAATGGCAAATATGTAGACACTGTGGGCTTGTATGTTTATTACATTTGTGTGAATGACAGAATATTTCATTGGTTTAATGCACTCAATATGCAAAAACTTTTGTGCGACATCCCGCAAGGGTGTCAAAATGAAACTGGCAACTGCAAGAGACAAAGTGAGAGACAGTTTTCATTTTAAAATCATAATCCAGCACAACTATTCCAGATTTTCCTTATCAGCCAATTAAATCTCCCTGTTCACATCAAATAATGAAATGTAATAATATGAGGATATCAATGTGATCAAATTTGCCATAGATATTCATTCAGTTACAGCCGGACCACCCAGAGGGAGGAAACAGCAGGGACCAAAAGACATAGAGGTTGAGCGAAGAAGACATAATGTGGAGCAAAATGTTGAATACAGACATTATACATGCACAAATAAAGCAAGAGGAGAAACTATATTAAGCTCTTATAGCAACTTGCTTCTAATTTGAAACTGCTAAATGTTAATTAACTGTGACTAAACACCTGTGAAACTGCATCTCTCACATAGTAGCTTAACACTGAGAAAACGGCACTAAAAATGTCTGTGTTAACATGGATAATTGTATTGGATAAACATATTATTAAAAACTAGGGATGTCCAGATCCGATCACGTGATCGCAACTCGGGCCCGATCACGTGGTTTCAGACTTGATCGGAATCGGTCGTTACCTCCCGATCAGGACTCGGATATATATTTATATATATTCTCATTATTTTTTAACACATCTATAGTTATGCGGTGGCACAAAGTTAGACCCTTTTGACTCCACACAGAAACAGCAACGCGTGCGGCATGACATCGCTTTGTTGCAGAGACGCTATTGGTTAAATGCTGGCAAAGTAGAACACGGAAGCAGCTTGAAGCGGAAAGCGCGAGTATGTCTGCGGTCTGGAGGTATTATAAAGTTGAATTATTATAGAAGTATCGGATCGGGACTCGGTATCGGTAGATACTCAAAATCAAATGACTCGGACTCGGACTCAAGGGCAAAAAAACCTGATCGCGACATCCCTATTAAAAACCCTTGTCGCTTTAGTAGATTACTTTGCCACCGCATGACGCAGGTGGACACCTGTGATTCAGTGCGCAGCCCACACCCGGAGCATAATCCGGTTTCCCCGGCGGTCACCAAATCTCTCACACCAGGCCAGCAAGCCACAGCTTTATATAGCGGGTGCAGCCAAGGCAGAGTTTGCGATTGTGGCAGAAAAACATTATGACTGAGCATAGTAAAATAAATCGAGATTGCTTGCAGCAGACGTTTGCTCTGTGCACTCCGCTTCTCGTCACCAGGTGCGCATGCCAGCTGCTGACTGCTTGAGTTAGTGCGCGCTCCAAACCACTTTCAATTAACCTTCTACACCCCTGCACCACTTAGACAATAAAAGAGTAGCCTCTTATTGTATGTGTCTTAATCGGTTGTATGTTTTCCTTCAAAAGGAGCTTTACACACAACCTTATTACAGCTGAACGTTTCATTACTGGAGTGTTAGAGCCTGCATTTTACATAGTCTTGATTTGGGTGGTCACTGACATTTAAAAAGATTGTAAATCTAGTTCTTCAAGTAAATTGTAGCACACCACAGTCAAATTTAATCAAATAAAACTATAATACTACTATTACTACTACTACTATTACTACTATTACTACTACTACTACTACTAATAATAATAATAATAATAATAATACATTTTCCCACATCATTGTGGCTAATGAAAGTCAAATACATACAAAAACACATTTTAAGTGATATATTACCAAGATGTGTATAAATATACGCAAGACGCATGCGTGCACTGATAAGGCCTCTCTATTATTGTGTGACTTGTGTCAACAAACCCTTTAATAAGTCAGACAATAACACAACAAACTAACAGATTGAGGCAGCAGTACACCAGCAACTCCCGTGTTTTGCGAGGTAAAATTACTGTTGTCAAAAGGAGTCTGTTGGCTTCGAAGAGAGCATAGATATAATTGCTTCAATTCATCGTCAGAAAGGGCTGTACAAACGCAAGGTAAAGCAGTGAA